>NC_089217.1:4316364-4616364 GCF_963930695.1 Labrus bergylta
GGCGGTGCAAGAAGAAGCCAAATGTTAAGACAGGTTCACAGAAGATGAAGAGCAAAGTTTTGCCTGAATTAACAGAAGTTAATTTAATATATTTGATTTAATAAAAGTGTAAAAAGCTCATCTCAGTTCTGACCTTCAAAATGACAGAAGAAACATGAAACTAGTATGCAAATGAGACAAATAATATAAAAAGAGGGCAATGTTCAGGGTAGTTTGACATCAGCCTTTGTGTGTGTGTGTGTGTGTGTGTGTGTGTGTGTGTGTGTGTGTGTGTGTGTGTGTGTGTGTTAGCTGGAAGCCACAACATTTACACAACAGTTTAAACCCACTCACACACACACCTGCTCACACACACACCTGCTCACACACACACCTGCTCACACACACACCTGCTCACTCACACACACACACACACACACACACACACACACACACACACACACACACACACTGATTCACCTGAGATAACACGACCCCGTCTTGCTCCCTGTGTTGTTCTTCAGGTGGGTTTTCGACTAGTTTCTACAAGTCAACTTGCCCTCATTCTACGGCAGCCTAATTGAATCAATTGCAGCTCTAATGGCGCTGGAGTAATGGACTGTGTGCGACTCAATACAGTGAATCATGGAGCTGCTGTTTGCTGTTTTAGCAGTGGCAGAGAGCCAGAGTCCTGCAGAGTCCTGATCGTGACAAAGACACCAGAAAGAGGCTGATGTGGACTGTGATACTCAGCCCGATCAGATACTGCTCATCTGTACGGTTAGTGCACGCTGCTCGGCCTGATGGGTCAGATATCGGTGCATCTAACTTTTCCACTTATGTAGTACACATCACCGTAGAGAAACTGGCCGACCTGTGCAAAAGTTTTACTCTAGGCTGGAGGTGGAGTCCATGAGTGGAGATATCAGGGGAGGGGAGGGTAATTTCTTTTTTTTGCCAGAATCCCACTGTGATGTCACAAGGAGAGCAAATTTGAAACAGAGCATTTTTCTCTGTGTTGTTGTGAGACTTAGGCAGACCACAAACAAAGGATTATTTTTCATAATATGTCCTCTTTAAAGGCTTTCTATGCAATTTTTCACACTTAAATATAATAGAAATCAAGTATATCCTCTGAAAATAACTCTGTGAGTCATGACTGTCTACAATGAATGTGCTACAAACAAATGCAAACATTCCCGTCTTAAAAACAGTGACCTATCCTTATAAATACCATTATATATACGTGGGTCCACCTCGTCCACCTTTATACAACAAAAGGCTAAATTTTAACTTTTAACACACACACACACACACACACACACACACACACACACACACACACTGGTTTGAGACTATAAAAACGCACACACAGTGATATCTGCAGTTGTTTAGAAGCAGCACAGCTATCCTGTTACTATCTGTTTAACCACACATGAAAAGCAGATGATTGTGGATTTTTATTGCAGTTTTTAAGTAGCATTGGGCTAAACATTTACCCTCTTTGACTTTTGTTCTCTTTGGACAGTAAACTGATACAGCCATCCGAGCCGTCCTGAGACTTCAGCTGTGTTTACAGTGCGCCTGTGTGTTTCTGATCAAAGCGCCATGTTGGATGTGTGGGCTGAAAGTTCACACCCACGCTATACGCCCAATGCTGCCAAAGTCGCTGTTCATTTGTGTGTAACCATGATAACGCTGCATCAGGCCTCTTATAGACTGGATCATGGGTTTTGCTTTTTCCTTTCTCTCCCACCAATCACAGTAGCAGGAAATAGCTATAACTCGTAAAAAAAAGAAAAGAAAAAGGGCTGACGGGATGACTACTTGTAAAATTCTGCACTTGGCTCCACTAGCTGAACGTTTAGCCAAGTCAGAAGCCAGATCAGCACTTTTCAGTGATTCAGTTGAAGCTGTGATTTGTACACAAGATTTTCTTTTTCCCTTCCCCTGCTGCTTCTTTCATCCTCTCTCCTGGGCTGCCTGCTTCCCACGTCTGCCCAAAGTCAGAAACCCAAAATCCTCCTGAGCCAAACGTGGCCCAGATAACAAAACAATCTTGTGTTTACTCGCTTTGCGCCGTCTGTGCATGCAATATTGAAGTACACACAGAAAAAAAAGTAGACGTGTGTTTTTCCGGCACAGACGCCAAGCTGGAAGTCTGCAGAGTTTTATATCAACACCAACCGTGACAGATCCCGGCTTTTCTGCAACTATAGCTCAGACATAAGGTAATACCCGCAGGCTAGCTTCTCTGTAGGCACACACACACACACAGCAGAGTAAAAAGGTTGGTCAAGGTCTTCAGTTGAGGCCCCCCCCCCCCCCCCCCCCCCCCCAACATTCCTGCTTTGGGCTCCACACAGATCCCCCGTGGACATGAGGACAAGGGCAGAGGGGCTGAAAGTCACTACGGATTAGCGTCCGACAATGGAAATGTTCCTGCAGCTTGACGAGTGTTGGAATGGACGCCGCATCCCAGACACATGACTCTCAAAACACACACGTCTACGTACACACACTTCTGCATTCTTCTAAAGGTTAGACGGGCCCCGCCTCCTTCGTCTCTCCCCGCTCTCCCTGTCATTCAGCTGATGATGTCCAGTCTCCTCCTCCTGCTGCAGGGAACACGAGCTGAACTGGGAACCAGTCCAGTACCTTTGTCTCTGAGCAGAGTCACCAGAGTGTTTACTGGGTTTAGATGGTCGTCTATAATAAGAATCAGGAAGTGATGGATGAAGTTTTCAGATCTTTACATTGAGAAAAGTTTAAAATTAAACTATTTTGCATTTAAAAATCACTTAGCAGACGCTTTCATCCAAAGAGACGTACATCAGAGAGTAAGAACAACACAAGGAAGGATCTAGAAAAAAGGGAACAATGTGAGTAAGAGCAAACGATCAGCTTTGAGTCTGATTGGACACACAGGTGCTGACAGGAAGTGACCAGAGGCAAAGCACAACATTGAGGGCAGTTCTTGAGAGCTCTAATCAGTATAGAAACCATCTTATAAGTCGTCATTATCAAACAAAAACCATCGTCATTACCATCATCATCATCAATAATATGGAGACCATCATCATTAAGTTAGTAGGTATTCATGAAAGAGCTGGGTCTTTAGCTTTTTCTTGAAGGTGCAGAGGGACTCTGCAGATCGAATGGAGTTTGAAAGTTCATTCCACCACCGGGGGGCGACAGAGGAGAAGAGTCTAGTCAGAGACTTAGGACCCTGTTGTGAAGGTTGGATCAGACGCCTTAATGCATTCATTTGACAGGACCGAGGACAGAGCAGGCAACCTGAGAGATTGGGGAACAACATGCGGGAAAAAGGCCGGACCTGAACCCGGGCCTGCCGCCTGGAGAACAGCAGCCTCCGCACATGGGAGCGCGACCCAACCACTAGGCCATCGACACCCCTCTAAAAACCGTTTTTTTAAAGTAGACATGAACAATGTTTTCATTTTGTTTTGGAATACATGCAAATAACTGTAATTTATAATGTTGGTTTTTTAAATTTAGTTTTCAAATAAGTGCTGCACTGCTACAAAACTGAGTTGCCAGTGTTGATTTTCAGTTTTGTAAAGGATAACACTGTTATTCAGAAATATGCAGCGGTGCATGTATCAACTGTATCTATTTATAGATCTGATGATCATCGTTGTGCTTTCCGTTTCTGATTTCCACTATTCTTTAATGTTTTTCACTTTGTAAGCGTGTGCTGACTCGGCCCGGCTCCTCTCAAAGAAAAAAAAAAAAATCTTTCTTAAAGGACTTTAAAAAAAGTTCAATGAGAAACAAATGTGAACAAAATAAGTAATGGAAGCAGTGAGTTAGACCCTGAAGACTTGAGACATCAGGAAGAGCAAACAACATTCAGGGACACATCAGAGTCACAGTACAGGATCCGGTCTCTGAAGTCTGCTGTCCTCATCAATCATACGAAGAGTAAAAAAAGACAAGCCAACGTATATGTCAGCATTAACCTTGACAACATCTTCTCTGAGTCTGTGTTAAGACTCAAGGGCGAGCTCCAAAACCTTAAGGGAGCTGCGTCTCAAGTCAGGATGCTATCTTGACTAAGTACCACACAGAGTGCAAAGTCACCGGGGGTCATTTCTAAAATAAAGTTTGAAGGTGCTCAGCTGCGGAGATTCACTGCTGCACTAATGCTGCTGCACTCTGTGTTGACTTTTCCCTCTCACTGGAGCTTTTTCTGTGTTTTCCCCTCAAAGCGTTTTCTCCCCAGGAGGTCCTCGGTTGTTTTAAGCTGCAGCTCTGCAGCACTCCTTCTGCTGCCTCCAGCTTTTTCCCTCACACACAAACCCTTCTATTAGTGGGTCAGCTGAGTGCTGCTGGAGACGTAGGCAAGAGCCGAGCTCTACAGCTGCACGCTGGCTAAAAACCATTACACGAGGACAAAAGCCAGACAGAGGCAGGCGAGGGAGGGAGTGTGGGAAAAATAGAACAAGCAAAAATGCAGCCAATAATTAAGGGAGCATTAGTCAACTTGAATGCCAGTGCAAGGCAACACACACACAAAAAAGCCAGTCGCCTTTCACTCAATAACACAGTGCCAACGTTGTAAAATCCCTAGAAAGCTTAGTTTGCTCCCACTGCAGGCGGTCGGGTTTAACATCACGGTGCCAACATGGACAGCTCTGAAAAGACGAAGTCCGACTGGTAAAGTCCAGCCAGGACACTCGAGGGTTTCAGGGGCCGAATAAGTCGGAGCTCACCCTGGAAAACACAAAAAGGGTCCATAGCATGTTAGCAGAGCAGCAGCTTATGAGTCACACAGGATGCGTTCAGGTGTAGTTCTAAGTTGTAGGTCTTTACAGTTTTAGCTTGTCTAAGCCTTATATACAATGAGTGTATGTTTACCCTTCAAACAGAAGACACAGAAGACTCATCTGAGTTTTATTCAGCAAAGATGATGATATAACATCCACATCTTTTTGACAAACGACAGTCTTCTCTCAGTCTGATCTGTTGGAGACATTTCCTGCTTCTTGTCTCTGTATTAATCTCAAGTCAAGAGGAAATGAGCACATCTGGGTTCAGTTTTACCCAAAGGGAGGGAAAGAGGGTGGAGTAGTGACTTAATCATGAAATTAGATTATTGAGATGTACAAGCTTCTGGAAAAAACCAGCAACTTTTGACTCCATTTTCCTGAGCACAACAGAAAGGAACAAACAGATCCTGCATGTGGACGATATGTGACAGGATAAAAGCAGGAGAGCATGTAAAGCTGAGACATGTTACACAGACGCTGTGTTAAATGTGAATGAGACTGCACTTAACCTGTGAACTCACAAATACATTTAAAGAACGATGTGCTCCTTGACCCTTTAGAATAAATCTTATTTACTCCTGGAGTGACTAAGCCTGTTAGCCGAACATGCTATAGCAACTGGAGCTTAAAACACACGATAGATGAATTTCTCACAATTTGCCAGGTTTTTTTAATATTCTTAAAAACATGTTTAAAAATGACAATATTCAAACTCTTTCATATCTCAAACTAAACTCTCAAAATAAAAAATTGGAGGATAATTGTTCAAGAAAGGAGTTTGGCCGTGGATCAACAAAGCACTTCAAAATAAAAGGTTTAGTGAATGTCTAAGCTAAATCTTCTTGAGTAAACAGAAACCAGTTACGTGGCTTGAAAAAGCATTACATCTAATCCAGCGTCCTCGGTTTAACTGTCACCGCTCCGCTGTATGAGGATGTGACACTGCACCTTACAGAGACACTTCTAATTACACAACACTTTTACAAAAGGCCGCTTGATCCAAGATTGAATAACGACACAAAAAAACCAGCAGGTCTTCTTTTCCACTTTTCGAGGATTGCTCTTTTCCACTGAGGCAGCTAAAGACTTATTTAATTATGATTAATTAGCTGTGGACTTAAAGGATTTAAGCAGTGGCTCTTTAATGTAATCTCCGTTTCTTTAAAACCACGAGCCAGTTTGGGATCTACACACGGAGGTCGTCGCTCACTATCAGATATCTGGCCACCGGAGACTCAGCCTGTGTGTGTGTGTGTGTGTGTGTGTGTGTGTGTGTGTGTGTGTGTGTGTGTGTGTGTGTGTTCACATGTGTATCATTACATTGTACGTTATGTCTGATGGTTGGAGCGAGGGATTCTGTAATCACAGCAGCCGCCTGTGAGTGACACAGTCTCTCAGTGTTGTGGTGTCAGCTTACAGCCTGGCTCAGAGCCAGACTGGCATCGTCCTCCCCCAGGCGGCTGTGGCCCGGGCCAAGAGGTCGCAAACCCGCTCTGTGGACATCATGGTTAGAATCCCAGGCGTCGCTTTCGAGTAACGGAACAACACTGCTGACCTCGTAATGGGATCAAGAAGCAGTCTGGAAGTCTCTATGAGAGTTTTCAACTTACTGTAAATCTACAGACCAAAAAAAGAAGAGTGTAAGAGTGAGACGAGTTCAAAACTGTGTCAAGTATTCAGCGTTTAAATGACAGAGAAGCTCTCTCTCTCTCTCTTGTTGCAATTTGACGTATTATTGTTTCTTTTATCACTTAATGTCAAGCTAATTGTGTTTTATGACTTGTTAAATAAAGTTTAACTTGACTTATTAGCGTTCATATGTTTCTGAATGGCTTCCAGAAGGCTCCAATTAAAGAGGGAAGGTGTGTGCAGTTACATTTTACAATCAGATGCAAATCATTTCAATCATCTTCCCCCCCAGAAAGTTCTTACTAAATAAATAAAAAAGGCTTGGTTGTCTCTTAAAGTACAAATATCATCCACTTAATCAAATGATAAAACTTTAGAGGTTAAATGATTCAAGCTCTGAAGATCCACAACTGAGACAATGATGATGAATTCCAGGCGCATCAAGGCATTAAAGGGGACGTTATCATGAAAACAGCAGTCAGACAATATGACATACTGATTGGATAACAAGTTAAATCAGAAGAATTGGTAACACAAAGACTTTTTTTTATAGAAAGTGGATGTTTTTGGGTAAAAGGACTGAATGCAACAGGATCAGAAAACCAAAGAACAACAGAACAGTCTTTGTCTGCTTGATGTAAAAGAAGACCTCAGCAATACGTGAGAGTTGAAAACTCCAACAGTATCTTCTAAAATCCAGAACCAGTCAAGCCATAACTTGCACAAGATTCTGTAAAAGGCTTCACCAGAAGTCAATGCTCCACTAACATCGCCTCGCCTGTTAGCGGTGGAGCAAAAAGAGATGATTCATGCTTCAAGCTCCTCGCATTCTTTGTGTGCGTCTCACTACAGAGGAAGCCATTCAGCTTTTATTGTGAAAGGGTCAGTGTATGAGGCAGTGTTAGACCAGAGCGGCAACCTGCAGTGTTTAAATGTGAAACCAAGTGCAAAGAAACTGCAGTTCCTAGAGTGTCCACTTGAAGCTTGCTCCAATAGACAGAAAGTCTGATTTACACCCAATTTAAAATGTTTAGTTTGACAGCAAAAATAAACTTTGTTACAGCCTGGTTCAAAAACTAATTTGGTGTCAATGGTTCATGTTTTATTGGTACGTTTATGAGGGTGATATTTTCACATGTTTTGATTATATTAAGGCTAAATGTTTAGGGGCATGGTGGTGTTGACTGACAGGTGGGTCTAGTGTAGCCAGGAGGTTTTCAGCCCGCCTCAGTTCCACCTCTTTGCCTGTTCTAAATATGACTGAAAGTTTGTTTGTAGACATGATTTCCAAGATGGCGACCGCAATCATTGAGCTACAAAACCCTTCCATTTTTCACCTGTGAGATGTTTGTTTTTAACTTTAACTAACGGGGTAAACTATCCACCCAACCCTCTGGCTACAGAGGCCTGAAGTGCTGAGGCAGTTTGCTCCCATTATCACGGAAGCAGAAAAAGACCAGGCGGGGGGGGGGGGGCACAGCTGCCTTGTTACTTACCCTGTCGGCTCATTTTCCTAAATGTGGACCGTAGCCTGGCTCAGGATATCACTGAGGCTCAGCGGGCGCTTCCTCAAAGCAGCCTTCAATGCTCCATGTGACAAGTTGTCTCTGGGGCTGGCTGATAATTTATCCTGGATGAATTAACCATTGTACAATTAATTAAGTTCATTTTAAATAGGTTTTTTTTTTCTACAATTGGCATCTGCCCATCTACCCCTATGAGAATATGAGCCGTGTAACCAAAATAGCTACCAGAGGTAAGAGCTGGATCTAATGCTGCGGTTTGAAAATAGGGCTGGCTATTGGCAGGGACCTCACAAAATGATATGATACAAATCATGACACATGGGACACAGTTTGGTATGTATAATAACATCATAATGTGACTGTTTTGACTGATTTCTGAGTGTTTTCTTACCGTCAAACTTACACTCAATTTAAATTTCAAGTTCAAATTTTAAGGATATTAGTCAGTTAGGAACATCCCTACTAAAGATCTTTTCTTTGACGTACTTTTGATCAAGATTTACTTTACAGTATCAGGATATGTACACAATATCTATGATAAATGCCTTTGTTACCATAGACTCTAACAGCCACTCGCCCAGCATGAAAAGGGTAACCGAGGACACTCTCCACTTAATCCCTGTGTTCTTCATGTTGTACAACCGGCTCACATGCACTGAAACCAATATCTGTGACCGGGTCATTTAATCAGGCATCCGCTTTAAAGATAGATTACAGCAAAGACACAACAGCAAGAGTAGTGAACGTACTCCATCGCTGGTTTATAATTAATGACAGGGGAGCTCTGGTGTCAATTGGTTTGAGTGTCTTATCCATCCATCCATCCATCCAGCCAACCATACATCCATCCATACATCCATCCAATCATCCATCCATCCAACCATCCATCCATCCATCCATCAAACCATCCATCCATCCATCCATCAAACCATACATACATCCATCCATCAAACCATCCATCCATCCAACAAACCATACATACATCCATCCATCAAAACATCCATCAAACCATCCATCCATCCAACCATCCATCAAACCATACATACATCCATCCATCAAACCATCCATCCATCAAACCATCCATCAAACCATCCATACATCCATCAAACCATCCATCCATCAAACCATCCATCAAACCATCCATCCATCAAACCATCCATCAAACCATCCATCCATCAAACCATCCATCCATCAAACCATCCATCAAACCATCCATCCATCCATCAACCATCCATCCATCAAACCATACATCCATCAAACCATCCATCAAACCATCCATCCATCAAACCATCCATCAAACCATCCATCAAACCATCCATCCATCCATCAAACCATCCATCAAACCATCCATCCATCCATCAAACCATACATCAACCATCCATCCATCAACCATCCATCCATCAAACCATACATCCATCAAACCATCCATCAACCATCCATCCATCAAACCATCCATCCATCAAACCATACATACATCAAACCATACATACATCCATCCATCAAACCATCCATCAAACCATCCATCAAACCATCCATCCATCATCCATCCATCCATCCATCAAACCATCCATCCATCCATCCATCATGCAACTTTGCACTAAGAAGGAAAACACAATAATGATGTTTGACACACAAAAGGCATACAAATCAATTGTTTCAAATGCTACCAACACATTTTGTTAAATCGAGGCAGCCTGATCCATCACTGTACACCAAATCATATTTATGTTAGTGGAAATATGACACAAGGAAGTACAGCCTCCCAAAACCGCAACCATTAAGAGAACACTAAAGTGCCCGGCCCAAATTCTGTCAACGTAAGACAAATAAATGTGGGTCGGTAGGCCGGCAGGGCTGGTGCTGATGCTGGAGCGTGTATCTGTGTGTGTGTTTTGCGGTTCAGGGAAAAGAGGATGCAATCAGCTTTAGCTGTCTGCTGGGTACAAGGCTAGGCGGAGAGATTAAAAGAAAAGGATGCTCTCTTCCTGGGATTGGAGAGAGGACGAGGTCTCGGAGGGGCCACTTAGGGCCAAATGTTCCTGCACCAGTCGCTGATGTAAAGTAATCTTTTTAAAGGATCAACAAGGCGGCTCCTCAAGAGTCGAGATGCTGTGAAGCTTCACTTCAAAAAATTACTTACAGACTTTGGAATTAGCAGTAAAAAGAGGGAGGGTAGGAGTCTTATGATAGTGGATAAAATTCATTTAAAATACAGCAACTTGGTATTTTTAATCACTTAATGTCAAAGTTAGAATATTCTATTTACAATGACATAAGACAGACACAAAGATTTGTCAGTCTGGTTACACTCCAACAAGCTCAAATGAAATGTGATGGCTTTTATTAGCACAGTAACTACTCAGGGAGAATAAAAAAGACATACAATCAATACCAGCCAGTAAAGGCCTTTATTTAAAACCCAACAAACAGGAATATTTACTGTCTTTGATCCACCCTCATTCTTTCTTTGACAAACTGTCTCATGGTTACCTTTAAAGCCTCCCTCCCTGGGAGTAGCCGTCTTGATCTCCTCTGGACAATGCTGTGATGTATTGTGTTGCACGTGTGGAGGATGCAATCACAATGTGCTCCGGCTCTCTCGCTCCTGTTCGACTAATCAGCAGGAACGTGACAGGATATACACTGAGGGGTATTTACGTTCGGGCGAAGACTGTAAAGTAGGAAGAGGAGTTTATGCGTTAGCTTGGCTGACGGCCATGCTGTCCATGGAGGAGGCTAGTAGGCGTTCATCCAAAATGCTTCAGACACAATCAGAGAGGTTCAACCGGCGACCACAGACGTCCCTTATATGGTCTAAAGCAAACATCAGTCCAGATGAGCCCTAGAGGCTTCTCCTTTAACAGGTTAAAGTCCTGAGTTCATTGTGGAACAGAACCAGTTTGACAGAAAAAAGTCAACATCTAACCTCCAGAAGCAATTAACAGGAAGAGTAGCCTCAAGCAGTCCCGTCAGTCAGTTGAACCGTACAGTGCTAAAGCAAACTGAAAGAAATCTCCCTTCCACCAGCTCTAAATGAGAACTTAACTAAAATAATGTAGTAACTGAAGCCCATTTAATTACCATAGATGGAATTCATTTTACTCATGGTCACAATATCAAATATAAAGTCTTGAAAATCTCACCAAAATCTCGGCCTTAGATCAGCACTACCTCTTTTAATCTTGACCTCTTCCTACGATCAAAGGTGAGGACCATCATTCCTTCAGTCCCACATTTCAAACAGCAGTTAGAAGAAGTGCAGTAAATAAATCCCAGGTGAGCAGGCCGGCTGATCTCTCAGTGAGGAGGATAATGTCCTGACGAAGAGTCAATACATATTGACACCTGATCAATGGCGAGTAAACAACGACATCAATTCTTCTAAAAGGTGCGATCCATTAGCAACGATTAGCTCCAGTGAGCGGATGTCAAAAAAGCTTCTGAGGAACATTTGAACCTCCGGTTACGCTACAGTGAAGAGGAAGCATCAAACAGCTCGGCCGATTTATGGACTCTGTTTCAATCTATGGACTTTATTAAAAAAGAAAAAGAGAAAGAGGAACTGTAACTGTTTGATTTTTTAGTCATTGAGTGCTTTTACACACACACACACACACACACACACACACACACACACACACACACACACACACACACACACACACACACACACACACACACACACACACACACACACACACACACACACACACACACACACACACACACACACACACACACACACACACACACACACACACACCTCTGTGACATTGTGTAAGAAAACGCCTTGGAGCGTATAATTTACACCACTCCCATCTTTGTGCAAATACACTTGTTTCTTCTTCTTCTCTTGTTGAAGTTTCATCAGCCCAGGACGACCTTACCGCTCACCCCTGGGTCGTCACTTACACAACAGGTGAATCACGTCTCATATACAGTAAAGCCCTTGTGAGTAAAGGTGTGTTAGGACCTGTGAGAACACAATCACAGCCCTTAAACCACGTCTCATACAGGCCCAGTTGCATAAATTTCTTGGATGGATCTCTGCACCACCTGCAGCGTCATGTTTCCAAAGATGCAGCCACGCCCTCGCTGACAGATTACTGTAACTGAGGAAGGGATTATGCAACAACTGCTGGCTTGTTTTACTGTGAAACATTCACTTAGACTGTCCAGACTTAAACTGTAAAAGTAGATAAGTGTAGTTCTATAGACTAATTTAGGATAATATTTGCTGCTCTGGTCAAGTAGTTAGTTTTTACTTTGATGAGAGTCATTGTCATCTATGATCTACATGTTACATAAGACACAGAGTGCTCTTAGGTCCAGGAAGCCCGGCTCTATCCAGTGGTCATCGGCTCCATCCATCACAAAACGGTGTGACTCGCTGACATAAAGCGCCTGTGAATCCTCGCCACTGTCCTCTCTCTGCATTAAAGGCATGAAAAGCCCAAAAATACATCTTTAAAAAAAGATGGTCTCGAGGACTTTCTGGAGTCCAAGTCCGATTTTGAGTACAACAACACTAAGGTGAGGAATTTCTTCATTCAGGTTCAGGGTGAAACAAAGCAGGATACAAGTTGTGCGTTAAAGTTTGTAAAAAAGGAAAATGATTGGACTTTGGGATTCTATTCATTTGGAGTGAAAAGCAGCCGCCAAAGGAAACACAAAACAGGCTTCACATCTGACAGAGGGTCGATAAACATGTAGAGGAAAAGACCACTTCTGTCTGAAACAGAAAGAAAAAGGGACAACCTCCTCGTCCTCGAGGTGATCTACAGCCTCCCCCCCCCCCTCCCTCCTCCCTCCCTCTCGTGGCCCTGGCCTCTTTCTCCCGCTCATTTATCCTCAACATCAGCAGCCAAGTGCTGATTCAAACCGGATCCTCCCAGGAGAAAGAGCCGTGCACCGGTACAGGGACAGAGATACGACACAGCCCGGCCTGAAAGACAAATCACACACTGTGTGTTTGACTTTTAGCTCGTTTACCTGCACAATGGAATAACTGATCGTTTCATGAGTCTGTCATCTTGAAATCTGCTTTATGCGCATTTAACCTTCTACTGTACATTGTTGCTACAGGTTAGTTCGCATTTCTAGCATCTCAATGAAAGCGTTGATCCGTGAGCTTTAATGTCACAGACACTTTCAGGCCTCAGGTGTTTTTCGAGAACATGTTTATGTGAAATGTAAAGAATGCCCGACAAAGATGAATTCCTTCGATTGAGACAGTCGACCAGCTGCATTCCTCTTTTGATTGATGAACGTTCAGGGAATGTGAGGAATTCCCCTGAAGGAGGATTTACTGTAATTCTTCACATGTCCAACAGAAGTGGGTCTATTGGAGTTTTCATTTGCAGTTAAACTCGTTTGGAAATATAGACTAAAGGTGGCGGTGCTCAGTTTCGCTCTCTCCCCCTCCTCCACACGCTCACAATGACTGACAACCCCGCCAAAATAAAGGAGATTTACATCCTTGTAGAGCCCCCCCCACCCAAACCAACCCCGACCTCTCAGCCTCCTCAAACTGTAGACAAGGAGGAAACGGCTCCCACGCTGCTCTCCCATCATGCATCTGCACTCACTCACTCACTCGCAGAAGAACACTATGCTAGAAAGGTTGATTTTAAGAGAGCACAAACACACTCAGACGCTGCATTTAAAGATTCATGAAGACCTGCAACAGGAGACGAGAGAAGGAAGGGAGCAGATGTGTTGAGATACGGTTGATAGAAAAAAACAAATGGAGAGCAGAGAAAGAGAGAGGATGAGGAGGGAGAAGGAAAGAAAGAGATCAATGCAGGTCATCATGAACCTGGAAGACCAAAATATGGACTTTCTGAATCACCTCACCATCAACAATTTGGACTTTGACCTCATCAAAACAGACTTTTTCAAAGTAAAAACAACAAAACGTGAAATTCCAAAAGCCGCACAAACAGCCGTGTAGAGGGTTAAACACTCCCCTGCATCAATCCTGCAGTTATAAATATAGAAGTAAGCACACACACACATTCAGGACCACGCGTGCACACACACCTAACGCCAATCTGAGAACTAAATATAGGTCATCTCGTGACGATAATTAGAGCTCCATGCATGATCCCCATTTAGAAATCAGCTCAAGACACTCCGCTCACTCGGGCCGCTCACAGCTCAGATAGCGCCGAGCTAAATTTGTGATCACACATCACAACACCTTTTGAAGGGGAATCTGCTCCCTGTTTGCACCATATGATGTACTTGTGGCTTATTATCTAGTTTTCTATAAATTAGAGAGATGCTGTGTTTGGATAATGTGTGAACATGCCACATAGCAGGGGTGTGATGCAACAGTTTGGCATCTTTACAAATAACCCAATTAGAGCGATAGTACGTAGTAGTGTGAGGGCCCCATGGACAAAGGCCTAAAAGTCCTCCAAGAGGGCGGCCCGGGTTCGGGTTCGGGTCCGGGTACGGGTCCGGCCTGTGGCTCCTTTCCCACATTTCATTCCCCTCTCTCTCTCTCTCTCTCTCTCTCTCTCTCTCTCTCTCTCTCCCAGGTTTCTGACTCTATCCACCGTCCTCTCTCTAAAATAAAGGCAAGAAACGTTTTAAGAAAGGAACCTAAAATAAGAAACTAAAGAGGAAGAAGACAGAAGTATTAGGTAGCTACACCCTTATCTGTAAATAAAGAAAGTGTGAAAGAGGTTTGGCAACAACAGTCCATCAGCTATGATCACTATTCATGTAGAACGGGTGGAGCAGCTGGTTGGAGACGCAGGTGACCACAAAGCAGGCACGGTAAGTCGTGTGTGATGTAAGACACTTAATGGGAGGAGTTCACTTTCTCTTCTGTTTTTAAATGATAAACAATAAATATTCCAAGCAATCAGCATCATAAATCACATGCTCATCATTTCATTTCTGGGCTCTGTTAGAAAATGTTCATGTTGATTAACAAAGGAACAGAGTGAAGTGAAGGATCAAGAGAGGCTTTCCTGTGCTCTCAGTCAGACCTCTGAGAAAGACCTCATCAGGAAGGAGGTGATTCAAACTGTTCGCCTCCACATGGCAAACCACAAGCACACACACACACACACACACACACACACACACACACACACACACACACACACACACACACACACACACACACACACACACACACACACACACACACACACACACACACACACACACACACACACACACACACACACACACACACACAACGTGAAACAACAGGAAGATCTGTTGAGACTTTCCTCTTCACACTTTTGGCTCCTTTGTTTGAGGATTAAATGTAATTCTGAACTCTAATGACCAAAAAACAATGTCATAACAGGAATGTTTCAGAGATCACATTTGATCGTCAAGACAGAAACTTTGTTCAAGAGGAACTTCTGTTGAAAGTTTTCAAAGTAAATGTTTAAAAAAAAAAATGAAAGAACATGAAAAGAAAGTTTCATTTGATGTAAGTAGCTCAAAATGATAATTATTTTATCAGATAGTCATTGGTTAACGAAACATAAGAAGATATAAAAAAAATGTCAAATCTTAATCTAATTTTACATTGGTGACCAACAAATATTCCTAAAACTTAAAGGTAGTTAAACTACTATAGGCTGCAAGTTACCAGACCAGAAATGTTTTGTACTTTTGCTTGTTTAAAATGCATGGATGTAAATTTGATCTAGTTGCCGGTCAACTTTAAAAATTAGATCTATACTGCAATTATTAACTCTTCAGTTCAGATTTAGCCACATGGTTATGTACACGTAAAAGGAAAAAAAAAACAGCCTTGTTGTGAAAATACAGACAAGTCTTTAAAGTAACACAAAGTATTTAGCCTCTACTTTCTACATCCATGGTGTGAAACAACTTGTACATGCAAATACAATTCCACCATTGCTTTAAAAGTGGTGGCAGATTAATTCAGTTGGAGGGGACAATAAGGTCCCAGGACTTATTTAAAAGGTCTATTTTCCCATTTCATAAAATGTTCTAAAACGCTAATCGCAGTTAAAGGCTATAGCCTACAACTCAAAGTTAAAGCCCACATTAAAATGCAGTGGCTTCAGAAAACACATGATTATACTGTTAGAAAACTATACAGATGTTTGCAACTGGCATGTGTTAAAAACATTTCCGGCACTCTATTTTATTATTATTTCTTGTGAAAGTCACTGTTGCCACTTCCGGTTTCGTACTACCTAACAGCTGTTAACTTGACGCAGTTGCTCCACGCTGACTGCTGCGGCTCCAGCGGTCCTGCTGCCCCGCCGCCCTGCTGTCAAAGTCGGCTTCTGCCTACATACCAACACCCCCCCCCCCCACCCCACCACACCCCATCCCGCCACCCCACCCCGGTTACACAGGGACCCACGAACTATTCGAAAGCCTTCACACTGAGAATTTTACCAAGTGGGTTATCTCGGAGGAGGCGTGTGGATGCAGCTCACTCCGTCGCCTCCACCGAACACACAACCGACAAAACCGGTGAAAGATGCTCCGGCAGCGGCGTGCCAACACAGACCCCTGTTCCTCAAATCCCATTATTGAAATAAGAGATGAAGGAAACCCCTGCTGTTTCAAAGTAACAGTGTAATAACAAGAGAATCCTCCTACCGTGGACATGGGTTGGTGGTGCGGGCGGGCGGCTCCTTCCTCTTGCGGGTATCAAAGAGGCTGTGTGCGGCTCAGCAGCTGCGGACTCTCTGCCTCCTCCCACCGGCCGCCCCTGGGCTCTCTGGCTGCTCGGATACTTCCACCGTCTGGGAAAAAAAAAAAAAAGCTCCGCACGGCCCCGCCGACTGCCTGTCAGTCTGAAGACTACTGCAGCTAGACAGACTGCCAAACAAATGCGAGATCCTGAGTGGTCAGGGCGCGTCACTCCGCCCGTGGGTCCTCCCCTAGTCCCGCCGGTACGCGCCGTTCTGCCGTACGCGGACGGAGCGTCACGCCAAATCTCTCAAAAATTCGGGAAGTTTATGATGGTCGTTGAACTTGAATTTTTCAATTATTTATTATTATTATTATTATTATTATTATTGTTATTTATGATTTATTTATTTTATGATTTATTATAATTTCAGCTTGTTAACACCTCAACTCTCTAAATGCTAAAGTTTAAAGCTTTATCATTCAAAGGCTTGAGAGAATATGAGCATGACTATATATTTTTTTCTGTTACATAACACTTGGCTTTTATTCTAAAGTTTAACTTGCACTCAAGGAAATGATGGCAGCCTGTAATTTAAGAGTCTCTCAATTATTCTATACCATACTTGACTTATCCCGTATTATTAAATGATTCATTGAATCCCCTTTTTCATGACCTATTGTTCATTGTGCTGCTAAAGCATCGTGTTTGCTATATTGACACCCACGTAAAGAACAGGGCATGGCACTTGTTGGCTGAAAACGCTGATGCTTAATTAAAATGATGGAGCACCACCGGGCACCAAACAGCACTTATAACATCCTCTTAAAACTGCAGTTGGTGCATGTCATAATTTGGATTCTTGCAGCCTTTTCTTTCTATGACTCACAGTCCCTGTTCTCCTTTTTTTTTTTGCAAAAATATAATCATCAAATTGCATCTTTACGCACCTCCAAAAGCGCTTGAAACAAGACGACACATGTTTAGATGTCAGTGAGCACCTGAGTGCAAAACAAAGGAGATGGAGTTAACTGCAGCTGTTTTTCTTCACAATTTTAACGCACTGCAACCAAAAACACTATTTCAGAATGCTGAAGAGAAATCTACAAACTTGGCTTTGAAATAAAAACTTGTATGTTGCTGAAAAAGGAAATCCTGTTTTTGTTTAAAATTTTTAAAAAGCACAAAAAACGTACATCCCTTTGCTTCTTCTCAGGTTACACTTGTTGTGTGACGTTATTTGTTGCACCTTAAATATTTGTTTACCTCAGGGGCATCCCTCCACATTCTAGGTTGAAATTATTTGCTGACATGAAGAGATGTTTCACCTGGAGAGCTGCTGAATGCATTTCTTAAATAAAGCTGCTAGTGCTGTAAATTTGATCCATGATTACTGAGCATGAAGCTGGGCACGCTCAGGCCTCTCTTTGCCAATGAGTTGATCACTTGTCCTGCAACATTGGATACGCTGTTCAAGACGAGTTTTGTGTCTTCTTGACAGATGAAGTCATTGTCCTCTGTTATCTCTGCACTTGCAGTACGTTCAGCATCGATGAGAAACTATGAAGAAAAATCAGCGAGGGACAACACGAGAGATGTCGGCGGAGGAGGTAAAGCCATCCATCACACACTGCTGTGAAGATCTGAGTCATGCACACTGCCAATGACATTATTGTGGGTGTGTGACACATTAGGGCTGTGCATTACTGTCCACTCATAAAACTTTGTTCAGCATGACTTTACCCCACAAACTGAGCCCAGAAATGTAGAGAATATCACTCCTCATTCCCCCTGTTCTCATAATGCTGCACTCTAATGTCCTTGATGTGTCTTCAGAGAAAGCAGAACAGTCTGTTGAGGCCTAAATTAAGCCCGCCTTTGTCCCTGGGGAGACTTCAGCACAGCTCTGGATTGATTCGCCCCTGTGGAGAAAACAGGCAGCAGGCAGCCCGGACCAGCGCCGCCTCTGCAGGAGAGCTGGTCGACCTGCTCCTGCAGCGCTCCACCTCTCATCCTGGGTTTCTGTTGTTGCCTCTTTCCCGTCTCTTTGATGCACAGAGCCCTGTTTACATGACCCACTTACAACTAATAAATCAAGTTAAATGCTGCAAAAATGTAAAATAACATTTTAAATTAAACCAAAAACAAACTGGATTTCAGCTATTTTTCATGTGAGGTTCAATATAATGTGGAATATGTAAAAACTAGGAAGCAATCACCTATAGGGTTTTTTCCACAGTTACTTATGAGCAGATATTTAACCAGTCATAACTGAATTTAAATGGGTTGAAATATGTGACGTAATTGTATAACATATATAATCACAAAATCCCTTCAATTTTCAGTAAAAGGAAAAAATGTCTGACTAATAACTTTATGTAAGTCCAACAATTATGAAACCAAGTTTCTTCATAATGTACACCTGGTCTGCACTGACCTCTAGTGGACACATGAAGGGTGTGCACAGAAGGCATAAAAAAATATTTTCTTTCTTCCTAACCTGCATGAAATTTAAACAAAACTTTGAGTGTTTTTGTCCTGAGCATTAAAGGCTAATGTCCTCTTTGGCAGGTACAGACTTTATTGTTTTACTTCTTTTTGCAGTATAATCTAAATATATTCTGTATTTCCTTGTTACCAGACGCCCCCATGTGGCCAAACAATGACCCTACAACTGTGCAAAAGTGCAGTACAAGAAATTAGAAAGAAGTGAATGGAAGAAGTGTTTTTGAAGTTTGAAACACAAGAGATGAAAGCCACACAAAGATATTGAGTGGCATCAGTCTTCTCATCTAACTCTCGGCAATTAGGCCAAATGTCTCTTTTTATTTATTGTCAAACGGTTTCTAAATGTATAAGATTTGCACGCCATTAGATGTGTCGCAGTCTTTTATAAATATATTGATAAATCCTTAAAATGTCAAATTTCAAAATAAACCAGTACATTATTTAAGCTGCTTCTAAATGCTGAAGATTAAAATGTAACCCATGAAGATCTTCTGAACCGTACCCGTTAATGAAAACAGACGCCCGTAATAAATCACACAGCAGCATGTCCTGAATAAATCTGTCATGATTTCATCTTTTATTTTTGACAGCGTTTTCAGGATATCATACAGGTAAACAAGATTTCTGCAAAAGTTAATATATCCATAGTGTTGCATTTCATAAAAATAGTTGCTCCACTTAGAGTCTTTGTGACCATGAATAGTACACTGAGTCATATTTATAGAGATATTTGTTCAGGGTCTACACACTGCTAGGACATACACAGTGATACTGAGCCGTTTGGGTTCGAGTTTATGGTGCCGCACACACACACACGCACGCACACACACACGCACACACACACACACACACACACACAATGGACAATATAAAATAAGAACCTTTAGATGTGTTTTTTTTCTTCTTTTTTTTTGCTTTCTGTAGAAAAGTACTTACAGTTTTGGCTCGATGGAGACAGCTCAGATGTGGCAAGCAGTGATTTGTGCAAAGGCTGAGCAAAAAATATGCACTTTTTTTTTTCTGATCCAAACGTAAAGTTACTAAATAAAGGAGCGCATGAACATGAACGATGCAGTATGAAGGCAGCGTTTGCTACCTCTGGTCAGAGAAATCTAAAATCCATGTTTTGGGGCTTTATTTTGCTTTGTTGTTCTCGGGGCTGAGCTGTCTTCTTCTCTGACATAATAATTTATATTCCACATGAAATTTGAGTTTTCTTTAGTTACCTGTAGTCTGGTACCCATTATTTCAAAGTCTGGGGGGAGGGGGGCTAAAAAGTGTCTGATGAAACAAATGAAAATGAAAGGGGAGCTTTGGCATGGAGATGAACGTGTTATTATCACACAGTGTCGACAGAATCAACTCCAACAAATCAAATCAGCAGCTGGAAGTGGCTGTGGCAGGTGCAGCCTCTCCTCCGCCCGCGTGTAGAAAATACGTCTCCATTTTCAAATCCTTCATTTAATCACTCAGTCAGGCTGCAGATTGTTAGAGGAGCAAAATGACAAGTGAGATTCACTTCATTCAACGAGTCAACAGCCGATTGCAAAAGTAGCAAATCACTAGTGTCAGACCTCGTTATGAAATCAGTAACAGAAAGTACCGTGACCCAAACCGAACCTCTTGTACAAATAAAGATGCTTCTGTTAATAGACTTATTTTCATACGTAAGCTGGTGAAATAAATTATATATTTCACCTTTTTTCTCACTGGTATATGAAAAAATACAGTTTATCCTTTATATGTGTAAAGTGAAAGTTGTATAGCAGCCTGTTTCAAACCCTCTTCTAGTGTTTTGGACCTCTCTGTCAGTCTAAGGCACTCTGCCCCTCGTGCGAGCTCCTCCTCTGGACGCCACTGTCGCCGACCTCTTTGAGCACAGAAATGAGACAAAACTGATTGACATGACATCCCCGGCAAAACTCGGGGAGGATTCTAGCACAAATAGACCGTTCAGTCGAGACCCCGTGATGCAGTCACAGGGGGTGGGGAGAGAAGTTGAAGTTGTATTGGTGAAAGTTCTGGTCCATGTTGTTCCTCTCAGCACGGATTAGAATATTGATCGTCTCTACTAAGGTTGAGTTCACTTTAAAGATGATCTTATTTACAAAATGATCCCACATATTCATATTCATTATAATATATCTATGTCTATAATCATCTGATAGATTATTTCAAGACAGATTCAGGCCCGCACAGTCTTAAGGCAAAGTTCTGTTGATGACTAGATTTCATCTCCGATTTCACTCTTTCTTCCATTCGATCTCGTCAAAGAACAAAAACAAAAAAACAAAACAGGCAAATCATCCTTTAAACATTCCGCTTCATAGAACAGACTCCACCGTGAAGATATATTTGTAGAAAAAAAAATCAGACAGTTGCATCCTGTCACTTGTTCATATTTGCATGTTTGCCACCCAGTTCTGCTTTGGGAGGATTCCAAAATAGTCTTCAAAATTTTTGAACCCCCGAATGATTTTCCCCTCATGCTGCACGCACGCACGCACGCACGCACGCACGCACGCACGCACACCCACGCACACACACGCACACACACACACACTACTTGATCTTCCATATTTTTTTTTTTTAAAAAGAAGGTGGATGATTCATTTCCAGTTCTTAAGGTGGTGGGTGTAGAATCTCTCTGGTAATAATTTAGAGTACAGTTTCATAAATAAAACTCTAAAAACACGTGGTCCAGATCACCCTGCCTCCCCCTTGGTTTTGACTGTTTGGTGTTTTCGGAGAATGGGGTCAAAATGGGGTCAAAAAGTGGTCAATGTAGGCTTAAAGGAGCACAGAAAGTTGGAGGGTGGTCTCACTTGTTTTCCTGCTGGAGCCGCGGTGTTATCTGCTCAGCGTGGACGTCCCCGTGCGCAGTGTGCTCGGCAGCTTGTCCGACCCGGGGATCTTCCAAGGCCCGGGAGAGACCGTGGCCTTCCTCCCAGCTACGTTGCCCCCGCTGCTGGTGCTCTTGTTGGGTCGGCTCTCTCCGAGGCTCCTGTCCGACTCCAAGTCCTCCCTCCCGTTACCGTTAGTGTGCGGGAGCTTTTGGACGCTGGGAGAGTGAGCGGCTTCTTTGTCATCGCGAGGATTCCTCTCCTTGGACCTCCCTCTGGTGCTCCTGGAAGGTTTGGGCTCCCCGCTCTCAGCTCTGTCTTTGCCCCCTTCCCCCTCCGGAGCAGGCTGCACCCTTTGCCCCTTGTGGGTGGACCTGCCACCCTCTTTCTTGGCTCTGCCGCCGATCGGATCTGGACCCGGGAGCTCGGCCTTCTGGGGGCTCTTGGGACGCTCCTTCCTGCTGTCTCCCGCCGCCAGGTCTCGAGGGACTTCCAGAGGTTGGTCGGGGGCCTGGGCCAGATGAGATGAAGGCGATGGCATGGAAAGGCTGTCGATGGGAGGGGCTACTTCCGACAGGCTTGGGGAGGCTGAAGGGCGAGCATCCCATGGGGCGGCATTATCTGGAACGCACACGCACACAGTCAATAATCAAAGACACATTTACACCTGCTGCTTAAAAAAGCTTGCACACATGCCACAGCACAACCAAACACAGCGTCAAGACAAAAAGAATCAACACGCCATCACTCCGTTTCTACCAGCTAAAAGCATCAGAGTGAATGTAAGAGCTGCATTACGACCTACTTCCCGACATGTCACAGGGCAACTCCACTTTCTGAAAACATCAATCTGCCTCCCATAGCTCTCTTTAAAGCTTCGGCCAATCTAAAACCTTTGGCGGAAAATCGAAAACAGGTTTAATGAAATGGATGATGTGCCCAATACGGTGGTGCTTTAGCGAGAATGAAAACCTCAAGGGCCGAGCGCTTCATCTCTCCCTCTTTCTTTCTCTTAAGCCTAAAGAAGTTTTGTATCTTGTGCAGCAGCTGCAGTGAATCTACAGCGAGCTCCTCCACGACTCTGCACTCTCACGGACTGTTAGCTTTACGTTTCTGCACCGATGAGCGTCGCTCCCTCGGCCATCAGTCACTCTCAGCGGGGCCGGGCAGGGGGGGCAGATGCTAGGCTATAGCTACACCGGCGCCACGAGGCCCAATTACAAGCACACCGTCATGCAGTGTTGCGAGTGTGCAGGATCCAGCGCGTCCACTATGATGAAGAAGCGACGTTCAGTTTGTGTGAAGTGGACTGAAAGCTGCTGTTAGATCTGATGATGTGGCCGGCTTGCAATTCTGCCGAGTCACCCTCAGACAAACTATGGTATGTGTGCATTTGTTCTTTTTCAGGGAACCATAAAATAATTAGCCTGGTATTTCACTCTCTTTTTTTTTGGTGGCTTTGGGGCAGCACAAAAAAAAAACCTAATTTCCCCAAAAATGATTGGGACGTTGAGTACAATGTTGATTAAAAAAAACTGTCGATTTGCAAAACATTGAAGATCTGTTTGCTTGAAAATAGCACAAAGACAACAAGTCTTGCAAGGTAACGAGGTCATTTGTCAAGATTTTGAGAACATGGCTGGCTGTAAGGATGCACGTCTGCCTGGTGCACAACCCAAAATGACATCACATTTACTCCCGATGTTTTCAGCCCTCTTTTAGTCCATTGAGGTTAATCACCAGAAATTCGCTAAATGTTGTTCCTTCTTTCCTTTTTCATCTTTAAAGCTCACTTTACACAATCCATCATGCACGAAACAGGGGACACACAAGGTGAGGGGATAGCTGGTGAACAGCTGGAGTGAAATAAAACTGATTTATGCATGTCTGCTTAGGGCTCTAGATAGATAGATAGATAAATACTTTATTCATCCCGAGGGAAATTCAAACTACTACTGTCTCTTGCAAGCCTATGCAACTTAATGTCATAATGATAAGCATCGTAAATAGAGCACAGCTTCACTTGTGCACAGTGCTCTTTTAATCACTAGTTTTCCTGCTCTCCTTTTGTTTGTTTTTTTACATGTCACTCTTAAGACTTTGGTAAATATGAAACCTGAAGAATGCAGATGTAGAACTTCATAAAGATCCAAAAAACACACAGACAGGCACACAGTAATAATCATGCACATGCCCATGACCACATCTTATCCCACAACGTTACCCGGCTTGTATTCTTCATTTACAATTAATTTTGTATCAAGCTGTTCCTTAAAAGCACATCATCTAAAAAAAAAATTAAAAGAACGTGCTCCTTTTGAACATTAGTATGCTAATGTTTGAAACAGCCACATTAATCAGCTAAGATGATTTGCATAACCTTCCAGTATGCAAATAAAGCGCCTGAAAACCACGAGTGATGAAATGCTGAATGGAGCCCACACAGGAGGAGAACATGTGGGCTCGAGGAGCTGCTTCTACTTTTAGCCGACGTGAGGAGAGAACACAAAAGATCTGTGATGATGGAGGACTGCGTCTCCTGGCTGACCACAGTTTGACTCCCTGTGTGCAGATTTACTCCTCAAGGCAAGAATTACAAAAGCTTTGACACAGAGAGAGTCATTCTCAGGCTGCAAAGGGGGTTGACATGAGAAAACTACAGAACCCTCTTTTTCCTGTTTCTGTGTTAAAGAGCTAGAGGGGGAGCATGAAGGCCAGATTCTAAAAAAAATGTGTATTACTGAAGGCTTCAGTCCCCAAAATATACTTTTTTCCTCACAGAAGGATGCGGAAAAGTGAGCGTCATAAAGGTAGCAGAAACAACGGGAGTCAGTGACGCATTGGAGTTTTATTACCCGCGGTGTCAAAAGAATGAATGTTCCCTTCTGGACTCAATTTGAGCGGTGCTGCGACCTCATTGGTTAAAACATCTGCAGAAATATTTCAAGTGGACTTCCTCTTGCTGACTAAGGGGGCTTCAACGAGCAGAAACCTCAGAGGCTGAGTAAAAAAAAAAGTCAACATAGAAGTGCACAAAACTGCAGTTCCTGGAGTGGCCACTTGAGGCTGGCTCCAAAGGTGAGTCAGTCTCCATTTGGCCTCATGTTAAAAGTCCAACTTTCAAGCAAAGGTACTGAACATTTGAATTCTAAAGCCAAGTTTTTTCACATCATGAGAACTGGCTTTTAAATGATATTAAAGGCTTTATAGGCAATTTTTTGATCCAGCAGATGTCGCCCTTGAGCACCAGCATGAAACCAAAATAACTCGCGCTGCATTGTTGTGTTAGCATGCTAATGCTAGCGATCTTTATTATGCTGGTATCTTCACACTGCATGTAAATTTACCTGAAATGAGCGTGATCTAGAAACACAGTTAAGCAGTGAGTACAGTATGTTATTCTTCTTTTCTCTAGTCCCTCAATTAAACAACTTTTATACTCGAGGGGAGGAGTCAGCCGGCCGTCCGGGCGATGTAAACAAAGTGAAGATAGGACTCTGAAAACTCTGAAAACATCACAGACAGTGGGACTCGGGTGTTACACCCATTGTAGACAGTCATGACTCACAGAGTTATTTTCAGAGGATATACTTGATTTATATTATATTTAAGTGTGAAAAATCACATATGAAGACTTTAAGGCCAAAACGTATGCATGATTAGGGGCTTTGTCAATTTTAGTGGCAAGTACTTTTAAAGTCTACGGTGAACACTGAATTTTCATATTTTCAGGCCCTGACGGTCGGTTTCAAACTGTTTTAAAGCTGCTAGAATTCTGTGACTTGTAGTTTTTAAGCGATAGTTTGTGGCTTATTCCATGAACTAAAAAGTAAGATATAAACATGCATCAATAACAAGTGGTTATATCAAAACAACACACAAAAAACCACAGCACAAAAAGCCAGGGTTAGGTGAAGAGAAAAAAAACATTCGTATGGTCACAAACCGTGTCTTTAGAGTGGCCCGTTAGGAAGAAATAGGGGGAGCCATGCTTGTCACTTTTCATGCACATGGAGAGACTGGAAGATACCATTCCTATAGAAGGGGAAGTAACAACCTAGACCAATCAATTAGTGATAGGTCACTGAAATGGACAGAAGATAAACTAGTGTTAGTCAAGACAGAAGAGAGAAACATTAGTTTTTTCTTTTTTAACAACAGAGTGAAATATAGAATACCACGAGTACAGAGTATAAAAAAGGCAGAAGATTGAACATGAATATAGATGAAGAGAATAATGTTAACAAGAGCTGAAGTGATATTAAGACAGCGAAGGAACAAAAAAAAAGTCAAAAAGTTAAAAGAGAGAGTTAAAGAATGATCCTGAAGGCAAAGAAAATGTGGATTAAAAGTTTGGATCCCTACCGTACTCTGGGACTTGCCCCGTCCCCCTCTTTAGCAGAAGACGAACCCGCCTGCCTCCAGACTTGATCAGCTCGATGGCCCTGGCGTGGGTCATGTCTCGGGTGGTTTCTCCATTGATCTCAATGATTTGGTCCCCAACCTTGGGAGTCAGGAAGTACAGAGAAAGAAAAAAAGTTGTAAACAACTTTTAGAGGACGAATGCATTCATGCTGTCCAAGCAGAGCGGGCCGTTCTTAGATCTAAAAAAAACAAAACAAAGATGCACTTTACTCAAAGTTTGTCCACATACTTGGTTCTACTTTTTGTCCTTCTCTCGGCTCCTCTGTACCAAAGCAAAGTGAATCTAATGCAATAATACAAACACTCATCCAACATCTTTCCACTTTTACGAGAAGGCTGTTCACCGTTTCAGAAAGATAACACTCCTGTGCTGAGCCAGGCCAATAAAGTCAAAGCACTTTGAGAGGTCTTTTCTTTTCTCTTTAGGAGAAGATGTACACAGACCTTACACAAACCCCATCCAACATCTACTGCAGGGGTGTCAAAGTTCTATTGGGTCGGGGGCCGGATTTGTTCAAATGAGACCTCAAGTGGGCCAGACTAATTTTGCAGACATCACTATAACTCAACACGTGGATATATAAGCTAATGTATGATTAGAAAAAAAGACAAAAAAAGGTACTTGTATAGAAAACTGCATGTTAACGCATTAAAATGTAAAAGTATATTAAGCAGAGGGGTTAACTCTGTCATTGCAAACTGCATGTTGGCACATGGAAATATTTAAATGTACATTACAGAAGACAACATCAATAAATATGTTTTGTTTGAGATTATTATATTATGTTTTAATATTGCTGTTCAAGGTAATAGAAACTTTGACACAGGTTTATCTACCTGCCCTGGGATCAGTGCATTAGAGAGAGAGAGAGAGAGAGAGAGAGAGAGAGAGACTTTAGATCTGTGTGTCAG
Organism: Labrus bergylta; assembly: GCF_963930695.1. NCBI lineage: Eukaryota > Metazoa > Chordata > Actinopteri > Labriformes > Labridae > Labrus > Labrus bergylta. Next base: position 4,343,627 of record NC_089217.1, read on the forward strand.
GCCACAGCACAGTTTGCACTCGTTAAGGTTCATCACAGATAAAACCTGCTCACATGAATAAGTTATCACAAACACACAGAGTGTCTTTGATGCAAGACCGAAGTCACCTTCGGGTATTTTAGTGTTAGGCATTATAAAATGATAACATGTTTCCAAACCAACAGACTTGAAATGATCCTTCAGCGTTGCGCACTGCAGTCTGATCTGCTCCGTGTGGAGTGCACGTTCTTCAACTAAGTAAAATCAGTTAAACGACTTCTGATATGAGTCTGGCAGTCCGTTCTTCTACGTGTCCGCACTATCGTGATCTAACTCTGTCACTGACTTTTTATGCGCCATGATTCTGTGCCATCTCCGTGCGCAATTCGAGGAAGTATTTCAGCGCTGCTCCTCGGTTAAACCAGCGGACCTCTGTATGATCGGACAGCCTGTGTGTGATATCGTTTTTGTATAAAAATGAAATGTTCAGTAATAGTTATATTTTTACAGTCTGATGAAAGCTGGTGATAAAGGCGTAACAGCAGGCTACTGCTGAACAGGTGTTCAGCCTGTTTGCTGATGTGATGTATTACCAGTGTAATGCAGGAGCAGCTCATGCGCTCGGCCACTCATCTTTTTTATGATTACTCCCTGCTGAGAAAATAGTTCAAAGTGCCCCGTTTAATTAATATTCGTATCATGATATCAACCTTTACGTTACGTTTACATAGGTTTTAATACAATTCGGGGAAAATACGTATCAAAATATTTTTCAATACATTTCCTCCTTCTTCCCAAAACGTCTCGCTGGGCCGGATGAAACCTGCTGTCGGGCCGTATGTCTGACATCCCTGATCTACAGGGTGGATATCAATAAAGATCATGTGGTTAATGGAGCAAATACCTGGAGCTGATGAATAAAAGTGTTCATGTTCAAGAATGTGTTTACAGACTCGTCCTCAGAAGTGGTACTCTGTGTTTGAGTGTAAAAAGTTATCAGAGGTTCATTCTTATTAACAGACACAGCTTATCAACGAACACCTAATAATGTCTTTAACGCTGCAGAGTTTGTCTTACAATCACTTGTTCACTAAAGAAAGTGATTTCATTAAAGCTCCTGTAAGGAACCTTTGTTTTGTGTTGATTTTGGCGCCCTCCTGTGGACAAAACAGTAATTATTATCGCTTTACTGTTTTACAGGTCATCGAGGGGCATCAATATTAATCTAAGTGTGATTCATGACCAGATAAACACTCTTCACATTCCCTTTATTTTAGATTTTCATTTAGAAATCAAGACGAACAGATGAGTATCTATTCATATTTTTTTAGATTGTTGAAACAATGTCAAATAAAACTGTCTTAAAGGAAGAAAGTTTTCTTTCCGCTTTAGAAAGCTTGGTAACTTCAGTGAACAACACAGTGTGACTTTGTAGCAGCGGAGCACAGCGAGCTCTGGATCATGACTGAAGCTGCGTTTATAGATTACAGAGAAGCCTTAACTCTCTTTGACACGTTCCTGTGGAGCGAGTTACATTCATCACATGCCCTGCACTACTTCATACCGCAGCACATAATAAAGATGAATTGATTCTATGCACTTAACATTTCAATAATGAATTGATTGGCATTTTAGCATGCTTGTAAGAAGTGAACTGTAGAAATGATTGACGGAAAAACCGAACGGTAAATAAATGAGGTGCCATATTGTTACATAAACCCTCCGGTAAAGTTGACAAGAGGTGGAAATAAGATGAGCGAATTAATGAAGCTGTTTCCATACTGAATATTGAGTCAATTATGATGTGGCAGGTTTGCAAATGAGCAGAATACAATATGATAGAGAATATTAACAAGCTTATTTTATTATGGAGCACACAAAAGTGATTCATAACGGTCAATATGGACAGATGATTCTTACTCTATAATTCATCGGCTCTCCCAGGAGTTTGTGTTAATAAGCATTACCATTGAACTGGTGTCACTTCTTATTAATTCAGATCTAATTTGGACATGTGGTTCAGATGGAATTAAAGTGGACCCTTACTCGTATGAGGACACTCTGATGAATACTAACAATCTGCCTGTTTTAAAATGACCAATACTGCAGCAGCAGCTCAGCTAACGGCTAACGCAAATATTAGCCGGCCGACACGAGGACGGGTCAAACGTCAGTCCGTCCTCCCTCTTTCAACACTCTCACTTTTTTGGCTCTTCAAGACGCGGCTCTGAGGTTGACTAATGGGGAGGATTCATGGGGAACGGGACAAAACATGCCGGCCCAATTACGCTAACAAATGGAAAAGTCCTCGGGTAATGGCCGGGGTAATTTGAAAGTCAGGAGCGGACTCGAGTCGCAGAGAAGGGGGGAGTCATTAGGTGTCATTACAGTGGTCTGGTGAGAGGTGGAAGGCAAGGCGGTCGGCTCATTAATCCTCACCTCCGAACGGCGGAGGAGAGCGATCTCCATTTTCATCTTTAATAAAGAGGGAGTCGGAGTTGAATGGACAGCAGGTGAGCGCTGAGAACAGGGAGCGTACGGTGAATACGAGTTGAAAAGGAGTTGCACCGACGCCTACGCACCAATCAGTCTTTTCAGGAAGGTTTAAAGCTTAGAGAGGTGATTAAATGAGCCGAATTATATCTGTAATAACCAATCACTTCATGCAATTATCTTAACAGCTTCTGCACTGCTCCATAAACCTTAAAAAGATCCGGATTGGTTTAGGGTCAAAATAGATGTGAGTGTTGGCGATGAGTGACTCGGCTGAAACTTCCCATAGACTACAGGGAGTCAAAACTGCATGACAGCGTTTGGTTTTCTTCACCTTATAAACGTGTCAAAGCAGCGCCAAAACCCAAAGTGACAGGCTTGTCAGAAGCTTTTAAAGCTGGGTCTCACATTAACTTTAGTGTAATGCAGATTGATTCCTCCCTGCATGCGGCGGTATGGATTGAGGATCGTTAGAAGAGGGATCAAAGTGTTCCCTGCGCATTGTTCTCAGAAATCTATTCCACAGCACAGTGTGGAGCTGATTTCAGGATCCTTCCAGCTGTGTTACTGTCCGACCGTTCATCTATAACTAATCAGACTCAGTGGGGGACGTTAAGTACATTTACTCCAAAACGACTTTGAGATACTCGTATGTTATGTTTAACTAACTTGACAGCTGTAGTTTAAGTCTTAAACGAAAACATAGCATGACCTGATACATATAACTCTGCCTTGAGGGAAAAAAACTCTGGCTGTTCAGTTAAAAATTAATTAGCCTACAAGACACGCTCCTCATATCTGCTGCAGGCTTCCTGCTAGAGGCTACATTAGCTGCTTTTAGCATAACTAGAAACTGATTTATTAATCCTTATCAGGGTGGATGGTCCAATAAGAGAATCAATACTCATTTTTACCCCAATCAAATCATAAAAATCTCCAGTTATGTTCCCCCTAAAATCTTTTCTCAGAGAGGTGGGGGTTGTATTTTCAGCAGCAGCTCCTGGTTTGGCATAGATGCACTAAAGAAATGCTATATGAATACAGATAAAGGTGTGTCTCTTTAATCCTCTCAGCTTTGAAGTGACTTTACATTGCTTTTGCCGCTTTGACTATCAAAGTGATACAAATCGATGAAGCAGAGCAGGACTAACTGAAAAAGAGGTGAGAAAAATGTGTCTGCTTCTTCAGCACCACGGACAGCTCCATGGATTTATCACTGCACAGCACAGATAGACTACTGATGGAATCGAAGTCATGGTCTGTAGACTCTAACCTGCAAAAAGCTAAGTCAGATAAACACCACAATTAACCATGGAGTGCCACAAGGTTCAGTGCTTGGACCGATTATCTTCACACATTCTTGATAAATGTTGCTTAGTGCTCATGATGGATTAACGTTGGGCATTTGTAGATTATACAGCAATGATTAAGGTCTTTTACCTGCTTTTTGTAAAGTGTCTTGAGATAACGTTTGTTATGAATTGGCGCTATACAAATAAAGATTGATTGATTGATAGATAAAGGATCAATGGGTCAGACAAGATTGGTACAAGGGGAACCCAACAAGAGGGATGCTAACATCTCTGACTGAGTAATGAAGGTGCCTCACTTCACCTCACTGGTCCTTCTGCGTCGAGTTTCACACTTGTTTGTGAAGACACAATATTCTGTGAGTGTCATGATAAATATCTGAAGTGTGAGTTTTAAATAATGTTTGAGGCAGAATAAAGAAAATAGTTCAGTATTTCACCAAAAACAAAACAAAGATTAGGGGAAGGTTTCGTGAAAAATGAACACAACTTCATGCAGCACAAATTTGCAAATGTTGCAATTTTTTTTGCAGCGACAGTACAACAGTACACCTTGTCAATGTTCAAAGAGCAGGGTTGATTATAAGTAACCTTCAACTTCTGAATACTTCTTACACCACCAAAATCAGATTTTACAGCAATTTGACTTTAAGTGGAGCTCAAGCGAGCTGCCTGCTGTCGAAGTCCACTGGACTCCATCGACTACCCCAATGAGGAGGAAAAGTAATATGGCCCCCGGGGGCATTTTGCACAAATTATCTTTGACAGGTTCATTACAGATAAGGAATGTAGAGCAGACTGAGGCCATCAGCTGCAGACGTAAAGATCGGAGAACGTGAAAGAAAGAGAGAAAAAAAGCTGGAGAGAGATGTGTTTGCTACAAGATTCATTTTGTACTGAAGCACAAAAAAGGAAGTTGTTTTACGGCTATATGAATCTGCTTTCTCAGTGAGAGTAGTACATTAGTAATCATAGGTAGGAGGGAGCCATTGGCGTTGCTATGCAAACATTAACTGCGACTAAAGTTGGCCCACTTAAATGTTTTATCTGTCTTAATCTTTCTGAATATTATCTCTTTTTATTATCTCTTATTAAATGTCGAGGACAGATGAGTTCTCAGAACTTGGGAGGGGACAGATTTCTCCAAGTTTTTTTGACAGATAATTCCTCTGAAAAGTTGCTGTTGCAGCTGTGATAACATCGGACAATTACAGTGAGTGTCTACCATGTAATCCAGAGAGATAGAAAGCAGCTTAACCTTTAAGAGGTGAGAGTGGCTTTCTTAAAGGAAACGGCATCATCAAACTTACCCTCATCCTGCCGTTGCGGATGGCCGGTCCGTCCTCGGCCAGTCGAAGGACAAACAGGTCCATCTTGTACTCCCGCCCACCGCGGATGCTGAAACCGAAGCCTTTCACGCTTTTCTCCAGCTCCACGGTGAAGAAGTCAAAGTCCTGTGCGAGCTGAGAAAAGCAGTAAAAAGTGGGACAAAGTGCAGATAATGTAAATTAAACAACATGGATAATAAAGACTCTTTAACACTCAGCATTCCTGAAGTGAACCATGGATGATGTGATCCTTCTCTCTGGGTTCGTCACTAAGAGCAACAACTTTCACATTCGATGTTGATTCTTAATGAAAAGTACCCTGGTTATCACAGCTTATCTCCTTCCTCTGAAATATCCAGACTGGTGTCGGCCTCAAAGCCTCCAGATAAGAGAGTGTGAGGGATTAAAAAACTGTTTTCTGCTGCGTGAGACATCCTTACTTGAACTGGTGGCATCCTGTAATCTGGGATGGTGAACTGCCTGGCGTCGGGCGCTAGCTGCCTGTAGTCGAGCAGCGGCGGGTGTCTGTAGTCCAGCGTGGGGGGCTGCCTGTAGTCCGCCACGGGAGGGTGCCTGTAATCCACGGGCGGCTGCCTGTAGTCTGTGAACGGCGGCTGTCTGATATCTGGTTTTACATCTTGCCTCGCTTTGACCTCGGACCTGTAACTAACAGACCAATCAGGATGAAGGAAGAACTTCCAAAATGATATTTAATCACCACAATCTCATGGCGGCCATTTTCCTCCAAGTGATGCCTCAAGGATTGGAAGCTCAAATTCTGTTGTAAGGTTGTTCCTCTTAGCTCCTAGCTAAGATGACTTTAACAATACATCAGCAAGGAAGTGAATTCTAAGCCAACATTTATTTAGCTAGGAATTTGAGATTTCCAGTAAAGCGGTAAAGCTTGCTCTCAAATCCTTTATAACGCTAATATAGCATTATAAGTGGCTGAATGCTAATGTTAGCGGTTTTCTTACTGAGGCTAATGTTGTATCAAATACGTTTCTGTCTATGTTAACCTGAAAAAGTAGCTACCTTTCCCCCCTATTTTCACTGTTGATTGACTTTTCATTTGCTCATCAATCAAGATAATGATGTTGATAAGAACATTGTTGGAAACTTTTGAACTAGTTGGGCTTCCTCCCCTAAGTGTGATGTCAGAGGAAAATGGCCTCCATGAAATATTGGCTATGCCCGTCATGATTACCTCCGAACATGCTGCACTTCATGTGTTGTGTTTCGGTGCACTTAGTGTGCTGTATAAAAGAATGCTTTCTGACAATCTGCTGGGTCACTCGGTGCCAACGGGGACCGTCTGTTTTGGTTTGCAGTGACAGCCATTAAACAAGACTTTAGTGAAGAAATTACACATCGCATGAAATGTTTATAACACAAAAACAAGTTCCCTCAGCGGCTGGGGACGCCGAGTACAAAGAGATCTGGATGCTGTGTAAAGCACAAGCAGAGACATTGTAGATTTTATTTGGACCCCCGAAGTTCTTGGTAAAATATTCAAGAGATCTCTCTATAAAGAAGCAATTTAAGTCAATAATTCAGCAGTCCATAAGAGTTAAGTGATGTTATACAACAAACTGGGGAGGGAAAGAGAGCATGGGAAAGGAATAAAGAGGAAGAGACGCGATAAAGATATTTAAAAAAGACAATGATAGTGAGACAAAGCAAGGAAAAGGAGGAGGAAAAAGTAAAAAAAAAAGATGGAAAAGTCAATCATACCTGCATATTTGGAGGATGAGTGTTTTGCCCCAGAGACAGATAGAGGGCTACTCTATAAAAACGCTTCACTGCGTCAAAAAACCAGCTACAGATTTGACAGCATGAGCACAAAACAGCTTCCATCATAACTGTTTAAAAGAAGCTGACATGCTTTGTCACCTGAGGTCCTGATAATCGGCGTCTTACCTGCTCTCGTGGGGGTAGGTCTGCGGAGGCGGGGCAGGCAGCTGGGTCCCGGGGCTCTGGTGTGGGACAGGGTTCGGCTGGTTAACGGGAGGGTTTGGATCCGTCACCGCGGCGTTGGGCTGAGTGGCGGCGTTGCTCGGCTGGTTCTTGGGGCTGTGCTGCTGGGCGAGGGGGCTTTGCTTCTCCGAGCTGTGGGCTGAGGGGGGGTTGCTGATTTCTGGGATTCAAAGAGAAACACAACATGCACTTTGAAGCTTTACTCAACCAAGAAGAAGTCCCTTTTTGGGGCTTAGAGCGGCATTAACACTGCAGATTCAAAGGGGTTTCTTAGGCACAGCTGCAACTTGTAAACACAACACTGAAGAACTATGACCTTATAAAGTTGATACAGCGAATTAAATATTTACACATCCAGCAGACATGAAGCAACATTTGCATTCGGCTCTATTTCTGGGTGTCTACAAACTCCTGAGGGAAATATCTGGCTCTTTAGCTGCTAAATGTTTGACTGTGTTTACCGACGAGTTGCAGCAGGTTGTGTCGAGTGGGTACGGAGTTTTGTCTCCTGCTGGGGCGGAACATTTCACAATAAGAGCGTTAGGATTAAAGACAAAATAGTGACGCTGTGGGAGAAAGAATAAAATCAAACCTCATTTACAGCTTTTAAAAACTAAGAGGAGCCGAAAGATTCAGGCTCATCGCTATGAGGGGATCCCCACATAGTATACATTGATTAAATAGGAATATATTGATGCGATGCATTTGGGAAATTTGTCTTGGGACTTCAATGCTGCACACATTTAGCTGCCTCCACAGTAGAATCAACAAACAAAAACAATGGAAACAAACAGTGATCATGATAACCCATATGGCCTGTTATCCCCATCAGCTGTCAATCATCACTTTACTTTTTATACAATCTTTGCATTGAACTTGATTATCTTTAAATTATTGCAGATTGAACCGCTGGCCTGCACAATGCGAAAAAAAAGGAGACTAAATGGAGCTGTACCGTTCTACTCAGAGTCCAAAACTTAAGAGGAGACCTTTACTTTAGCCTAACATGGTGATAAAGGGTGATACATGCAAAAGCATTCAACAGAAAAAAGGTGTCAAAAAGTGGGGGACACAAGCAGCCATTCAAACGAATTTAATCAAAAGAATATGGTGTTCTTTTCCCCCCTCTTTTAAAGTGAAAAGAAATTCATCATCAGTTTTAGTATTCTAGTAAGTGTTGCTGGCTTTGGCAAGATTAAAATCCTTTTCATCAAAACTGACATCGCTTTGACTGCAGCATAAAAGAAACACTGAAAAGCATGCACATTTTTTTTTTTTAGTGCTGAAATCTTTGTGCACACTGTTCCATAGTCACCAGAATGAGAGACAGCAGCTCTGCTCAAGCTTTTGCATGCAAACGTGATTTGGAGATTCAGTGAAAAGAATGTGCAGAGCAAAGGAACACATCTCATGAATAAGAAGAGCAACAGTTAATGAAATAAAAAAAGAAAAAGAATCAGATTTTGTCAAACACTCACTGTCATGAATCATGGTCTTCACACAGTGTTTTTCCTATCGTGTACGTGTTCCCTCACCTTCCTGCGGGATGATCCTCAGGGTGACGCTGAGGCCCGCGTCTTTGATCAGCTTAACGATGTCGGCGTGCGGCATGTTGACGATGCTCTGGCTGTTCACCGCCAGGATCCTGTCCCCCACCTTCAGTTTCCCGCAGCGGTCGGCTGGGCTGCCCTCGATGATGCGGCCGATTTTATGGGGCACGGCTGTTGGGGTGGAAATCAAAACGCAACACGGTGAAGGTGAAATAAAAGAAGACGTGCCCGGGAGCAGATTCGGTGGATTATTCCTGTCCTGTTTCTTACTGACTGACTGAAAAATGTCTCTCTCTCATTTTGCTATTCACCCCAGGCTTACGTAAGGCATCCAAGTTTTTTTTTCCATGTGTGTGGGCGATGTACTGATGCTCATGTCGGCATAGCAAATATGTGTTTGAGTGACGTGCTGTGGGAGGAGATGTGTAACTGAAGAGATGGAATGAGAGGTGCTTCACTTATTATTGAGCCATGACCTCTCCAAACTCTTTAAGTACGGCTCATATCTTGACATTAAATCGAGTTTGCCTTGTAGTTTTTTTTTAAGCGATAAAGAGCTGCAGCACTTGTCATAAGGAGCAGAGTGCGGCTGGTGATGAATAAGCATCTACTTGACTCCACGACACTAACACAATCAGAGGACTCACTGTTGGTGGCCGCGGCCTCGGGACGATTGAGCGAGCTTATGATGACGAAGCCGAAGCCTTCGCTCTCCTTGCGGTTGATGACGACGTCGCTGGGTTGTGTGTTGGGGGTGGACGTCCTGTCTGAAGTGGCGTTGGGCGCCTGGGCGGTGACGGTGCTGTTGCCGTATGTGAAGTCACTGCGGGGGGAGCTGTGCTGCGTGGAGACGGAGCCGGAGCTACGGCCGTTCTCCGGACAGGACTCACCTGTAGGGGGAGGTAGAGAGCTTAGCGACAAATACACTACAAACAATAGTTGAAGATGTTATTGGAGTACATTTTCGTTTAACTTATCCTTTGTTTTTAGGATCCATATTGTTAAATGCTCAATATATCCATCACCTCACAATCATACTTTAGTACTTTTCTTAAAGGCTTTATATGCTTTATACCAAAACAACTCGTGCTGCATTGTTGTGTTAGCATGCTAATGCTAGTGATCTTTATTATGCTGGTATCTTCACACTGCATGTAAATTTACCTGAAATGAGCGTGATCTAGAAACACAGTTAAGCAGTGAGTACAGTATGTTATTCTTCTTTTCTCTAGTCCCTCAATTAAACAACTTTTATACACAAGGGGAGGAGTCAGCCGGCTGTCCGGGCGATGTAAACAAACTGAAGATAGGACTCTGAAAACTCTGAAAGCATCACAGACAGTGGGACTCGGGTGTTACACCCATTGTAGACAGTCATGACTCACAGAGTTATTTTCAGAGGATATACTTGATTTCTATTATATTTAAGTGTGAAAAATCACACTTTAAGTAAATGTATGTGACAAATGGGAGGATCTCAATGCAGCAGTTTTAGCACAAAACAAAAATCAAATTCACCTAGTCAACTCCTGAATCTCCCTTTATCCTTTAAAAATATATATATCTTTATAGATGTTGTTCAAAGTGACTCTGGAGGAATCTTAAGGATACATTTGCAAAGAAGAAAACCCCCCAATTAATTCAACAATCAAAGTTTCAATTATCTCTCCTCCTATTGCACGAGCTGGAGCTGAATTTGACGTGAAGCGAACTCGAGACAGCAACACAAAACAGAGACGTGAAAACAACTGTCACACAATGTGTTCAAACGCATCATTAAGATGGAGCAGCGTGTCAATCCAGACAGCGAAAGCAGCTTCTCTATTTTTTATGAGTGTATGCGTTGTGTCGTAGTAGCGAGCGATCAAACCCTGGGTTGTTGTTTTGTGTAGGAGATTTAAACTGTAGGTTTAGCTTTCTGTTGGGAAGTTACAGCAACATGTGTCCCTGCAAAAAACGTACATACTGTATGAACATGTAGTATTTCCTTACAGATGCAAGTGCAGAGAAATATATTTCATGAGAAGAAAAAATAGTCAAAGAAAGAGAATGCATTGTGTGAAATGTGGGGTTTTGGGTGCAGGCATGAGTACAGTACGATCTCAGAGTCTGACACCTCACAAAGTGCCAGTGGGAGTCAGACAATTAGGATGGAAGTGAGGGCCGCAGAGGAGGCCAGGCATGAGTCACACTGTGGCCTTTGGTGTGAAGGAATTGACAGAGAGGGCGTCATGGAGTGGGTAGAAGTGGATTGGTGAAAAAGAGTATGTGTATGTGTGTCTCAGAAGGCTGTGATAATGAGAACACGGGAGGACGAAGTTGAAATCGAGGTAGTGGCACCACAGTCGACAGGAAACAGGTGAGTAAAGCTGCAAAGGGCCCGAGAGGAAGAGCGGGAGTGAGCGGATGTTTTATAAGAGGAGGCTTCAGCACAATCACTCAGAGAAGATTAGGGCTTCAATTTTCTAACTGATTAAACGCAGTTTTCTGAATCATTAAAGTGTAAGAATGGTAGTATGTGAAGAAAAGAAGAGGGGGGGAGGAGACTGGAGGGAAAAAGAAAGAAAGAATTCAATGAAATAGAGGACAAAGATGTGAGTAGTGAGCCTGTGAAATCTTTATAAACTGTTATCCTAACGCTGCTCCATGCAGAATTAAACACTCTGCAAATGGACTTTTTCTTTTTTTTTTAGGCGAGCGAGAGGACAATTTATCCAATTATAACTTCCTTAAAGGAAACAATTTATGATCGCTGACGTCCCTCGTCTGTATGTTACTCTAATTAGTTTCTACCTAATACGCAGAATTAAAAAAACGTCAATACAGATTTTTAAAAAGTATTAAACAATTTACTTGAAAGCTTTTCAATGGAGGACACAATGCATCTGTTGGGGACTACTTTCAGCTGTGGAGTGATACATACTTGGTGCTTTAATGACGTATTATTACGCTATAAGATAGAAAAAGAATGACAATAACTGGCCACAACACAAACATATTTTTCAGTCTGTAGGGACTTGGGTTGGGAACTGGAGGGTCACTGGTTCAATCCCGGGGCACCCACTACACTATCAGCGCCCTGTAAACATCTTTTTTTTTTCTTTTTTTTTTAAAGAAAATACACGTCATTGTAGGAGAATGTAAAAAAAATAAAATAAAAAGTGCCAGCAGCTTTCCTCACCTGCTGCCTGCATCCTCCTCCTGATGACCAGGTTGACCTGTCCGTTTCTTGCCGCACCGTGCATCAGGTCGATAACGTATCTGTGAGGTTTCCCCACCACCGGGATCCCGTCCACAAACAGCAGCTCGTCACCGGGTCGTAAACGTCCGTCCAGGTCTGCCGGACTCTTCTCGATGATCGCACCAATCAGGATCTGTTATTTGAATGTAAACAGTTACAAACAGGAAGTGGCGGTTTAAAAGAAAGAGCTTCAGATTGTGTTACATGCAGTGTGTGTTAAAGTGGCAGTGTAGTTTTAATATCATGATTGGTTTTTTGAACAGACAGGGAAAGACACCAAAAGCAGCCAGAGCCAGCACTCTCTCAGGTCAGGGGGGTTAGGTGTACACAGTGTGTGTGTAGTGGGTTAGAGAGGAGAAGATGACAGGGTTCCACGCCCATCGCCATACGAGCCTTCTCACGCGTCTCCGGACTCACAGGCTGCCCGGCCTCGTCCCCGCCCAGCACCCGGAAACCAAAACCAGACTTCTGTCTGCGCAGGTTCACCTCGATGTCCTGGTACTCTGCCCCTGAACCTGAAGGGACAAAAATCACAGAAAAAGGTTTGAATAAAGTTTCAACGTCAGGAAGAGTTTGTACCTTTCCTCACAGACGTGGATTTTACCTGAAGAGTCGACAGGAAATACAGTCCTTGGTTGGCCTGGTTCTAGAAAAAAAAAAAGATACAGAAAGCATCCATAAAGACAACGACAAACACACAGAGGCACACATCGATAGACAAACACTTTCTCCCATAAAGACCAAAGCAAGGCAGAAAGGCGCTGCCTCAGCATTAATGCCACCACAGAATTTCAGCATCATCCATAAAAGTCAGGAAGTGCTTACAGCGTGTAATACACCCATCTCTTATTTACTGTGTGAGCCTGTGTGAGCGCTGATCTGCAATCAGGGGGCTTCACACAACGCCGTGATCTGCAAAAGTGGTGGAATGAACTCAAGCGCAGACAAGTGGCTGCGAATGAAAAATTGATTCCAATTGTAACGGTTTTAATCACACTGAGCGCTCTGCCGGGGCCCAGCGGGGGATGATGGGAAAAAAAACAAAAAAAAAAACAAGACTGCAGACAAAAAGGAGTGATGCAGCTGTAACCATAAGGACCCCATGCGACGCTGCTGACAGAGACGGAGCTGGATTTAAAGACGAAAACAGGAGAGAAACCAAGTATCTTAAACAAAATTACATCATCTCTGCTTCTGCTGAAATGAAATATCATAGAAAGGTTATCTTCACAAATCATCACACCTCAAAGTTCATTTAAAATCTGTAGATCCTATTTTTCTCAGCACTTTTTTAGAGAATGTTGACACTGACCTGGTCTTAAAAATAAAAAAATAATAAAGTTAAGACTTTTTAAGGATCTGTGGGAACTCTGAATATAAAGAAACATTTTTTGACAGACCTTTGTGAAACGATAGTGTTTTCCTTCCCGGCTCCATTAAGCAGGGTTGATGTTTTATTATCAGACTTGACTTGACAAAGCGCTCTCATTTGTTTCTCTCTGCATCATGGAGAAACATTTCAACAGTTTCAATCACAGACATCTCTCGTCATCGTTCCTCTGTTAGAGTATCTAGCCGTGCAGATACTTTAGAAATGTCTTTACCTTGAAAACCTGTCTCTGAAAAATCTCTCTTTTCTGAGTAAGTGTGCTGTTACCCTGTTTCCTCAGTTGAAGGACTTCCAAGTGAAAATAAAACCCAAACTATCCATATGTTCCAAAACACTTATTATGTTTCATGTAGCTTGGTTGACCTGCCTCTTTAACTGTACTTGTTTACATAAACGCCGACTTGAATCCATGACTCACAGAAAATGTAACTGAACTAACATAAGCGGCTCACAGCGCTCCACCAGGAGGGCAGCAGCCCGGGGTTACGATGGCCTTCTTCACCCGACCCGGTGAGATGGGAAATGGAGCATTTCTAAAATCTGTCTGAGCCTATTCCCCGCCGAGTCTCCCCCCCTGACTTTTACTGAAAGAATGACATCAGTGCATGTTACACTGATCAGTGTATCTGCTGCTGAGTGAATGAGAGAGAGAGAGAGAGACAAAGAGGTTTGATGAGAAGCCTCTCTGATAGCCACGTCCTCCTGAATAACAGGTGCCTTACAGATGAGTGAACACCAGCGTTGTGTGTATAAACTTTTTCATGTCAGCCGTGAGCAGCACAAGGAGATTAAAAGTTACCTCCTAGAGAGTCCCACTCTTTCTCACACACCAGACACACAAAAACAACAAGATTACACTCCTACGTTTATGATATTCCTGGATGTTATTCACTCTCGAGTTGTATGAGTGAAGCTCGACACACTGTGACATACTGTGCACACACAGCAGCAAGGTTGTCAACATTTTCCATACTTAAATACTTTCCAAAATCATGTGTTTTAATGATGGATAGTATAGAAGCTTTTGAAAAATCTTCAGATCTTCAGTCATATTTTTTTAAATTCATGAATTCAAGAATTAAATTAATTCCAAGAAGCTTAACAGATGTAAAAAAAAAACCCTACATTTTTTATTTTCTCCTCACACACATCACCTCTGTATTTCTTATATCTTCCAAACAGCCCTTCACACACACACACACAAAAAAAAAAAATCAATCAAACTCGTTTCTACTACTAAGCTTCCCGCAAGGCATTCCAGTTATGATGCATCCTGATGATATCATAACAAGACAAAATGACTTTTTTTCCCACATTTTTACAAGCAAGGTGATGGTAAAATTACTGCCACTAGAGTATTATGCTCCAGGAAGAAGAAAAAAAAGCTGCAGTGTGTTTATTTATCTCAGTTTATGATGTGGGATGTGTAAAGATCGCCCCAGTCAGTAAAAACAACCGAGCTGTCGGCAGCTGCTTTGCTTGTGTTTTCTTTGCCTTGTGTGGGCATTTAATGAGCGGGGATCAAATGAGGTAATATCAGGGTTTGATGATGTGTCTGAGCGTGCAAAACCCGGCAACACATCTTCTTTTGGATTGAAAGAGGTCAGCTCATTTTTGAAGAGGTTGTTTAGGTCGTCAGCAGAAGTAAACGAGAAGAACCTGTGAGTGAATGTGAGAGATCATTTCCCTTGAGGGGGTCTATCTCTCAGCTCGGGGTACTTACGCCTACTCTCATAGACAGTCCTGGACTTCTCATAAAGATCATAAGGGTCTGGTTTAGCCAGGGCCAAGGCCTCGGAGGCTGAGTCTGGGACCGAGGCCCTGTGGAGATGGTGTGTTGGGAAGGGGGCGTTGTGGGGGATAACGGGGGCTGACAGGCTGGTCTGAGCGGGGCTGCTCTGGCCCTGCTGGCACTCCCACTGATCCAGAACCTGTGAAGCACATCGGCATGAGCGGTCAACATTTCACGTCCACCTTTCTCTTCTCATGACACTTGATTTAAGCTCACTAACAATAAAAAGTGACACTAAAAACTGAAGCAGATGTCTTTCATGAAGTCTGATCGTTCGCTAACCCCCGCCATGCTAACAGTCGCTATTGCTGTCAAGTTTTTCATTCTCGTACTTACAACCCACGACTCAAAATCATTATTTAATCAGCAGGTCTTCAACAGCAGACAGAGATACACAAACAAAGCGTATATTTGTTTGTATTTTAACTGTTTTGAAAGCTAGCTTCTTTTTCAGTGCTACAGTAAACTTCAGTTAGCTAGCTGGTTGAAAAGTCTAGATGATTTATTTAGCGTCTCAATTTGTTTGAACTTTAACGAGACAAAAAAATGTCACCATTGTTACCAGATGACATAAACTATGGTACAGTGTTGCTCTGTTACAGGAAAACGTTAGTTAGCCAGCGCTAATATAACAGTAAGCTACATTATACTCTCTAGTAATGTAATTAAGGCGTTTCTCCAGTTAATAACTCAGAAAGGAACAAAGGGTATTATGGTATGAGTACTTCTTTTCAAAAGTACCATTTATAAAAAAAAGAAATGTCTGCAAGTAAAAGAGATTTAAGCAAACAAATGTTCTCGCTAACTAGTGCTAGTTTAGCTAACTGGCTTTACATTAGCGGGGGAGAAAACAGGGGAAAGGCATAACAATACTCAACACTGTGATATTCTCAACAGAAATGTTGGACACCAAACTAATAACCTTACAGTGTAATGTAATATTTTAGTACCATAATGCCTTTGAAAATAACGCAAGGGTATTACCGCGGGAACTAGCCACTGATGCGTAGCCTACATTTTTATGCTAATCGCTAATATGCCAATTACTTCTGTGCCTTTTCAGTTTTTCAATAATCTCATCACTTTGTTTCACTTTATATTTATTTTGGAGAAGGTTTTCAGCATGTGGTGAAATCAAAAGCTTGACAGGTTTTATTAACTAGTTATGATTAACTAAATAAATATTGCAATATTTGTAGGAGGGGTGTAGCTAACGATCAATTCAATAAAGACAAACGGGGAAGGCGGATAGTTAGTGGGGTTAGTATAGTTGAAACAATAAAAAGCAATTTCAGCCTCTATTTGCCACTCAGATCACAGGGTGTATGAAGGATGTGTGGAGAGGAAACACAAGAGTAATATGATAAACAGAAACATATGGTCATATTTAGGAGGGGGTTACGGTCAGTGACACTTCAGTTTGGTGCTTTATTTAGTTTTTAGTTAAATGTTAAATTCCAAACTGTACAAATGGTGAGTCCTCTGTCTATTGTCACTGATTTTCATAAGATTCATCCAGAAACACATTTGGAAAGCTCTGCCGGATGTTTGTGGTGACACTGGCAGTTTTGACAACACCAGTCAGTCTGAGTGTCAGCCTTGATGTGTCAGATAAACCACGGCCGCTTGAATCACTGCGCGACACTGAGAAGATAGCCAAGATGACGCGTCGACATGTCAGAAAGTGTGAGCGACGGATCATGAGGGGAATGACAGGCTTTTTTTTTTTTTTTTTTGTTGTTGAAAGTGAGATGGCGAGACTCGCTGCATATGGCACGCTTTAATATTGAGAATTACAGGGCAGCCGGTTCAAGATGCACCGAGAATAAATATCAGCTTCATAGAGGCTGCGGGGCCGGAATCAAAAGTGTTCCTGCTCTTTGTGGATTCTTCGTGTCTGCTATTGATGTGAAGCACGTCTGCACACGGAGGCCGGCTGCTGAGACTGGGGGCCGAGATTAGACTGCTGCATCCTGATCTCCCTTTCTCTGTCTCTGTCTCTGTCTCGGTCTCTCTTTGTCTGCTGGAGAAAGTACACCGATGCTGTAATCTACCTGGTCAGATGAATAGGGGACACTGCAGGCAGGGCGCCTTTTCTTGACAGCTTCATTGAGCACTCGCATCTTAACTTGCTCCAAAAAATTAAGTCGCTGTTACCTGCAGTTTTGGGCCCAATTTGACAGACGAGTCTCGATACTTTTGCAAATTAAGCTCCCAGGAGCTGCAGGCTCGGCTTCGGCTTGACAATTAGGCAATTCCCCTTTCTTTCCTTACAAGTCAAATTCCTCCATATTTAATTTTCACGAGCTTCACAAGTCTCCCCATAACAAATAAAACAAAATGAAACGGAGGTAGAAGTCTTTGCTGGAGCAGAGCGGCGCAGAAAATGAACACTGGGGGGTAAAGAGAGAGAGAGATTTGATTAGTAAAGACACGAGAGAGAGAGAGAGAGAGGCTCCGCATGCCGTCTGCCACTTTGTGAGGTTCAGAGATTTTTTTCCCCCCTCCGAGCTCGGAATGACAATTACTCTGCGCATGATGGAGGAGATTGATTAGATCGAGAGGCAGTTTAAGCGATGAACACTGATGGGGACGAGTGTCTTAAAAAGGGGGGGGGGAGGGAGGCGTCCTACTGACGTTTGAGTGGAGACAACACAGGCGGAGGTCAGCGACCGGTCAGAGAGCAGCATTCAGAGGATGTCCAGGCATGAAATGGATTACACACATACTCGCTCAAAGAGAAACAAAGAGACGCGTGACAAATACACAAAAAGACTGAGTGGATATGATCTAAGAGGATATATGCGGATGAGTTTTTTGTGGCCCCGGGGGATAACAGATGATATTATAGTAGAATAATCGTTGTGGAAGAGGAAGCAGTGGCAGAGGGTTATTTTAATGTGGTAAAAGAAAAGAGAGATAAATGTGTAGGGTGATGATAGAGGGCAGAGTGGAAGTGCAACAAAACTTTACACATTATCTAGGAAAAATGTAGTAAAAATGAAGATAAAGGGAGGCCTGAAAATGGATCTTAGCCATGCCAAAGCACTTAGAAGAGAGACTCAGAACCTTAAAGCTGGAGCATAATTAGGAATGCCCCGAGTATGTTTAACCCTGATGGCACTGAGTCAGGCTTTGAATTAGCTCTGACTTGCAGGATCAAGAGTCTGGTGATGTTACGAGCAAGCCACTTGACCTTTTTTGTCATCTTGTGACAATAAAGACGGGCCGAATATCAAGGCGGTGTAAAAGCCACGGACAAATCGTGAATTATCAGCAGAGTTAGTACGACGGGGGAATTAAAACGTTATTTCTAGTACAGAAAAAAACACAAGATTAGAGGCATTGTGATTAGCAGACAGGGTATGCACACTGCAGCCAGTCTACTCTATAGTCATGGTTTAAGAGCAGAAATGGGGACAGTCCCATTTCGGAGGCTGGGTTTCATTTTACCTGCTTAGGGGTCTTCCAGGGTGAATAGTGACCTGCAAATGTTGAGAGAACAAAAAAATCCTTTAGAGTGAATAAGATGGTAGAAACAAATGATGAGGTGTGAGGTTTCATTTAAGCTGCAACGAGCCTATTCCAGAGGATTTTAGGAGGATAATAAAAAACAGAAGAAATGGAAAAAAAACAAACAATAGAACTACAGATAAGTAAAATGAAAATAAGCACGATACACGAAAATGGTGTTTGTGAACGACAGGGCGGACAAATAAAAGTACAATCGACTCAAACAGGATGAAGACACAAAGCAGAAGATGGAGAATAAATACCCACGAGGAACCCGCTCACTGTGAAGGCGGGACGATAAAAGAGTGGTAATGAAAAAGACGCAGCAAAGACTTGGGAAAACATGATAAGCCATCAACAGTATGGAGAAATGATACAAACTTATTATTATAACGGCGCCAACAGAATCAGCTTTTCCGAAAAGGACAAGGATTATTTTATAATTACTTTATGTACTTTTGGAGTTTTTTTTAGGTGAGATCTGAACTTTCTACAATGACAAATATGGTCTCTAATAGTTTACAGCAGAAAAATGTATCTTTCTTTGCTCTTCAGGATAGCAAAAAACAACAATCATCAATTAAAAACATCACCTTTTAAAAGAAGACACCACCAAATTGAACCTTGCACTCCTATAAAGTACAGGATTAAAAATGGGCGGCTATGAAAAGCAATGCAGCAAAACTCGTAACTAAATTACCCACAATGCTTCACAGCCACCAAAGACTCTAACAGAGATCTAGGTGTGTAATGCTAGTAGCCGCTAATGTAGTCTTAAGTCTCTCGTCTCAAGCAGAGACAACTCCCATGATTCTCCACTAGCCTCGTCGTCATCCTTAGTTATTTTTGTATTGATTGAGAGCCCCCTGGTGGTGGAATCTACATATTGTATCTTTAAAGCTTAAAATGCCTTGGACTGTGAATCATTGATTATATGATGAATTAATAAAATATCTTCTTTGAAAGAGATAGGCTGTTTTCGAAACCACATACTATACTAGTAGTACGTACTGATTTGGCCAAAATGCAGTATGCAGTATGTGAACAACTGCGAGATCCGCAGTATGCCAAAAATACCAGGATGTCATACTGATTCAGGAAAAATGTACAGTATGCATCGGACCAGTCTACCTCACGTACTGTTTCCCACAATGCAAAGTGCCAGGTCAGAGATGAAAATGCCGGAGCGCAGCTGTTTGAACTCGTCGGTGGCGGTGACTGAATATCTTGCCACATTATGGGCATGAACCAATAACAAATATGACATGTTCATATGTTTATAAGTCTTGCCACCTCAGATTTTCCTGCTTTTTGAGACTGTACAGTGAATGTGCCACAGCTGGACAAGCAGCTGCAATTATAGGGTCCTTGGCTTGCTCTATTACTACATATTATTCACAGCTGAGTAAAAGTTAAACCTGAATGTCTGAAAAGTATGCTACAACTTTAATATCATGCCAATCATATTTCAACCCAAGGCATTGTGTATAAATGAGAGAAGATATGAGGGATTGTAGACTTTAATTATGTTAATTGCCTCCAGATGGGCTGTTGTTTACTTCCGCATTCCAGGACCGGAAACCAGTTTAACCGTGCCAAGCATACTGCAAAATAACCGACGACTGGCAGTCATACTACATACTACTGTTGAACTCATCATATACTATGTATGTAGTAAGCGGTTTCGAAAACAGCCATAGTGTGTGTTTTTAGTGTCCTTGTTGAGACCCCACCTCTCCCATGAGCAACTTTAAACCTCCCATCCATCTTCAGCCCAGATTTAATCAAACATCAGCTCCCATAAGCTTAGGCTATGGTCTCTCTATTGCCAAAAGGGGGCTTTATTTGGATCTACGATCGATCTGTTTTGGGCCACAGCTGCGACAAAGAAAAGACAAAGGGATTTGAGAATGAAACGACTCACTTAAGTGGCTTCGGAAAGACTGTACCTCACAATAAAGTGTTTTTAATGAAGCGCAGATAAGGAAAAGGGCATATGTTTGCTTTTGACTTTACCATTCATCTTACTTTGACCTTTAGAAAGCTGCGCCGCTCATTTCTGCTGCTTATGAAGAAAAACAATGAGATGAATGTAGAACAGAAGCAGCTGACATCAGTTTGTGCAAAAACAAACAGAGTAATGAAACATATGTTCAGCCCTGTTTCCATAGTGAGATTCACAGGGAAATATGAGACATGTATATACTCAAATGTTCTCCTCTCTGCCTTTGAAATGCTGCCACATTCTCCCTTCTGAACGGCTATAAACGTATGCAAATGCAGCGATCGAGTTACGGGTTGACTAATCGAATTATGCGCCAGCCTCCCCAGTCTTGGCCTGGCCAGACTCCAATCCAACTGTAAAAAAACCCAACACATTTATCTCACTGAGCCCACAATGGAACGGTGACAATGTGGAAATTAACAAAGCAACACAAACAAGGACTGAAAGTTTTTTTTTTTTTTTCTCCGTCAGACTGTCAGCTTCTCTCAGCCAAAGAAAGTAAATATAGAAACAAACACTCACTTTAGAAGAACTCATGGAAACGCCAAATACATTTTGAATATGATTGCAGCTAAGAACAGACAGGATTTCTGCTTTTTTATCTAAACCTAGATCTAAGTCACAGAGCAGTCGTCAGAGTTGTGACAGAGCCTGAGCTGAGCGGGACGGACAGAAGCGAGGGGCACTACAAGGCATCGGTGACCGAGGTGATCCTCGGGGGTGCCGTCACTGCTAACTCAGGCACAGCGGACATTTAGTGGGATGTGGGTGTCAGAGTTCCCCATGGCTAAAAGTTGAGAAGGAGGTGAGAGACAACGAGAGAGAGAGAGAGAGTTGTGAGAACCAGGGAGTGAAAGGAGCTGTCCGAGGTGCTGAAAGCCCTCTGAGTGAATCCAAGTTGTCAGCTGGGATTCAGAAAAGTACAGGAACTCGCATAGTGTCAAATTTAAGCTAACTGGTGTCCTGTTCTTCTGTAAGTGGCATCTTTTAGTCATGCATCAAAGAATCTCAACTGTACTGCCCTTGTGGGAAGATAGAGAGCCAGGACAGAACAAACTAAAAACAAAAAAACACATTACAATAGTCTACTAAAAGGTAATTATTGCTCATGTAAGCACTGTATATCCTCCTTGAGTCCTTATTGGTACATATTACTCACACAAAAAAAGTCTCCTTTGCAGAACTGTATCAAACACACATTCAGCTACATCATGAACCCCACATTACCTGAAGAAATGACCCTGACTAGCATGACAGCACCTAGTATGAACAAATGAAAATAATTGAATGTTTTGAGGATCTTATTGAGTTCATTTATTAGGAATAAGGTGATGTCTAAATTAACTTAAAAGGCAGATAAAACAGCGGGAATAAAGGAAGGTAATCTCACTTTTTCATGCTCTAAATTGAGAATGTAAAATGGTCCCTGAATCCATAGATTGTGTATCAATGCAGACCTGTTTCACCTCATCCTCATGAGGCACTGCTTCAGGTACCCATGAGTAAAAAGTGTCTGGTTTTTTATTTCTGTCCCCAAAACTTCCAATTAAAGAGATCTGAACTGGGAATTGTTTCCACACAGCCTTTTCTGAGTCCGAGTTCCTGTGGCAACAAATGGAGCCGGTTTGATCCGACTCTTTCATCTTGTACCAAAAAGTTATAAAACTCAGATTTTCAAGTTTGATTATCGCCTCAAATCATGAATTAACCACCTCCATGGGATTGTCCTGAACAAAAAAATAGGACGACACTCATTTACTGATTTAACAGAAATGTGATTCAATTAAAAAACACTCTGCGTGGGCGACACGACAAACAAAGCGCACACACTCACACACACACGGCTACATTTGTTACCCCATTCAAAAACACAGATCTCTTTAATTTCACAATGAGAGGCTAATGCTAGCCCTTCAATTATTCAAATGAGACAGTGATGACTCTAGAATGAATAACAGCGTGCTGAATCTTTCAGCTCTTTATGAATATCTTTATCTCATGAGGGAGGCTGGCAGCTTCACACAACACACACAGCAGAAAACTGATTCTGTTCACTCCTATTGAATCAGCCGCTTCATATTCTTTCAGTCTAGCTGCATAATGCTAAAGTCATGATTGAAAAAGGTGTGCAGTTGAATATGCAGAATATCAAGCTCAAGACAATGAAAGATTACTGACCATGCTCCGGCTATCACTGGGAAACAAATCTCAAAACATTAGAACTCAAATATGAGTGTACGATACGACTAATGTGTGTTTCAGTTAGTGTAAAGGGTGTGTGGCGCCGATTCTGTGGTTCCAAATGACGTCACCAGTCCAATATGACAGCGTGGGTCGTAGGGTATTTTGGCTTCAAAATACCCCATGGAGGCAGAGACATGCTGTCCATATGAACAGTCAGTGGTTCCCACTTTAAAAAAGTGAGAAACTTGCTGCCTATCGTTTCTTTACATTTTAACAAAACATAAGAAGCTTCTTTTTTTTTCTGACAGTTGGTTAGACAAAAGAAAATACCAATATTTTAACGCATCATTTTATAATTTTTAGATATGTTAAAAGTGAATTTATCTTGATAATAATCCACAGATGAATCGAAAATGAAAATGAAAATGAGTTGCATTCCTGGAGCCTTTTGCCTCCGTTATCTAAATTGACTGTGTTTAACCCTTTCTATCCCTGCTGTAATCTAATCCCAAATAATCCTGCCGTCCTGCACAAAGAAGCTTGGCTCTCTTCCCAGGAACAACCGGACGGAGATATTGATCCCTGGCGGGTTTGGAGCTGGCGGGGACAGAGCTGTAAGTGTGAACACGGCCGACAGTCTGCGATCTACTGGCAGAGAGCCGAACTCATCACTCCCCGGCTCTCTCTCTCTCGTCCTCCCTTTTTCTTCCTCTCTTTTGTTTCCAACTATTCTATCTTACACACACACACAAGCAATGAATCACTGTCTAGTTACACACTGATTCCCCAGGAGGCTTGAGGAGGCTCACTGAATCAAACCCTCCTTCTTTCTGTTTCGTTTCTCCACCTATCTTCTCTTGGTTCTTAAAACGGCCTCTGGTCATCAGTGTGCACACGACCAATCCGAGGTGAAAGGTCCGCACAGACAGCTGATTCATAATGCGCAAATTACCTAAGACATTACTACAAAATAGAGTTTACATAAGTGTGTGTGTGTGTGGAGGGGGGCTTGTTTGCAGAAGGCAGCTTTGGGATGTTTACGAGTAAGACCATGGTAGTGTGTGCCTGCCTGGCTGTCGTGTAGGTGTGTGCACAACCTGTGTGAATCAAACCATACGGTGCAGAGTTTGCACGAGTGTGTGGGCAAGGTGGTAATGCGGCAAGATAGAAGAAGCTAAATGGCCGAGCGAGAGTACACGTGAACGAGCTCCTCAGCTAATTACAGCCCTGGGTCTCTGCTGGTGTTGCAGCGAGGACACAGACGCCTGCTAAT
Organism: Labrus bergylta; assembly: GCF_963930695.1. NCBI lineage: Eukaryota > Metazoa > Chordata > Actinopteri > Labriformes > Labridae > Labrus > Labrus bergylta. The sequence goes on from NC_089217.1 coordinate 4,367,662, forward strand.
GGTCGAGATAGCCGCTAATGAGGCTGTCTGCCATGCACACAGACACACACATGCACACATACATATGCAGCCACTGACACACACAAAGACACAATAATTACTGGTGATGAGAGACATTTGCCCATTTGTTGGGCAAAAATGGCTTTGAAGTCAATCTTAAATTGAAGGGATGGATAAATATCCTAAGTGTGTTTGAGTGTGGGCTCTTGAAGCTGATGGCGCTTCATTTGCTGGATGGTTTGCTCGTCATAAATGGCTCACTGTTCAGATAGTGACTCGGTGGTCTGCTCACTTCAATGTCTTGCTTTGATGACAAGATCTTTGGGGGCCAAGGCACATCCAACAGGGGACGTAAATAGACTAAAAAAAACCCCTGTGATTTCTTACCTGTTGTAATGAAATCTATACCACCACTGGTAAAACAAAGCTTATAACATCGAGTCTAAAAGAGGCTGACAACTCTTGATTCAAAAGAAAAGTTCTCCATTAACTATTATCAAAGGTCTGACAGGCTACTTAATGATTATTTCTCACTACCGAAGAAATCAAATGAGCGCAAAGCAACGCTGAAGCATCAGATGAAGCAAACTTTATTACCATAGAGCTGAAACACCAAACTTACCAATCCATTAACTGACTGAGTTGTACAAAAAGTTTAGGTTTTCCTTTCCTAAAAATATGTGTAAGTCTGCCCCAGGCTCCCACTTAGCCCGCAGCTTCCTCGTGTCTTCCTCTTTTTATTCACTGTGATTTGTCTACTACAACAAAGCTACATGTTATCTCTGCATTGTAATAATTCATGCCCACATATATTTGCTTGCTCCTGTGTCCATGACAACATCAAGCCTTGCTGAACAGCGACTACAACTTGTTGACACTCTATTTTTATTTAACACCCTGCAGTTTACTCCTTTCACATGATTCATATCACTTCTGAATTACTGAACTTCTCCATCTTTTTTCTTGGTCTTTCTGTCTGTGGGTGTGACAGAGAGAGAGGGATAGAAATACTCGTAATTATTGATGAAGCCCATCTGTGCTCCTTCCAGTTATTTGTGATCTCTGAGGTTGGAGATTAGTGTGTCATCAGCGTAGAGCCAGAGCCATAAATAGCTAGAACTTTGTTGGTGAACTGTGGAAGTTCAGACTTTTGTGTGTGTTCTCTCACTGAGACCAGATACAGAGAGGTGCTAGCTCTGTCTGCAGAATAAAGGGGATAGTCATTCCAAAAAGTTCATTCATGCAGAAATGTGCACACTGGCATACTTCTAATCTTCGTCAGCTCCCGGTGCTTGTTAAATCCTCTGCTTCAGACTGTGTTTTCATTGAAAGTGATGAGCTGTGTGCTCCCCCCCCTGAACTGGCAAATATTCGGAGTGTGTGCCAGAGACGGAAGCGTGACAGTTGTTCGGTGTTTGATATCAGTTGGTTGCCTCTATCACTCTGCTGAACTGGCTGGTGCCACAAGCCCTTAACAAGAGAAACAGCCAGTTCAATTAGATTTCGTGGCCAGAGTCCAGTGGTCCAAGGCAGCGGGGCAAATCGTGTTGTTAAGTGGTGGAACATCATTTCAGCAGCATGGTGACAGTTTTATTACGTTGGGTAATAGCTCGGCTAAACGCTTGGAGCTGGTTTCTCTCAGGAAGTTGGGTGGGGAAGAGAGAAGCGGCTCGATCTAAAATCTCACAGCCGACGCTTGGAGTCTCAAGTATGAAGGGAGTTGGGAATTGTTTGGAGAAACCGAAATGTTCACAACAACCAAAGTCCCACATTCTGAACGGGCACTGCACTAGTTTAGCAAATTTTAACAAAATCCACCCGAACAATTGCTGACAATGTAACTGCGCTATATTTAGGCATTTCCTGTCGACAAGCCACTTTGAATTAGCACGACCACATACCTCTTCCCTGACCTCTGACCCCGCAACTCTCGCAGTTTGTCTACATCTCTACATCGTCAAAGATTTCAAAGAGATTTTATTTTGCCCTTTTTCTCCAAAGAGAGTCTGAAGTCATGTATCTTAATTAGCAAAAAGTACGATTGTGTATTTCCTGTTTAATCACAAATCAACACTCTCAATGAATGAATAACCCAACTCAAGTCTTAGGTCAATTCTACACATACGTTTTCAATATGCCGTCATGAAACCTTAAGCTCAAACTGGGACGCACAGACTATTCCCCCCCCCCCACCTCTAGCACCCACAGCTTGTCATGTCAACGGAAAGCAGCTCTAACAGATGTGACACGGCACCCCGGTGTATTGTTGTGAAGCGTAGCCGAGCCATATCCAATTTTGGAATAATCAGATGAAAAATGTAATGAAAATGAAGCTGTCATTTTCTCCGCAGGCTAACAGGCTGCTGTTTTAATGGGAGCGCTTGATTCGACCTTCGCAAGTGAAGAAAACAGGCAGATGGTTGGAGGGCCCCACCATTAGCTTAGCATGCGGATGGGGGACATTAATTGTGGTTTTGTGTTTGTGTATTGACAGACCGGATGTTCTTGAGACCGTGGTACACATTTTGACCTCTCCCATGTGTTTTTTTTTGTGTGTTTTGGGTTTGCTGTTGGTGTTTTAAAGGGAGTGGTTATAAAATATTAAGTGTCCTCTTTTTGGAGGGGATTGGAAAAGTTGCTAATTTCAACGAGAATCTGATGTTGTACACTGTCCTGTTTGTTGGCATTTGAAACATGGGCAGCGTAATAAAGTAAGAAAGGGCCGTAAATCTATTCAGAGGATGCTGCTGACCTTTGTTGGGAAGTCTCAGTGGTGTCTGGGGCAGCAGGCATTGGCATTATGACTCGTAAGTGACATTACACAACACAAAGAGGCAAAACACAGAACTACAAATTGGTCCCACACAAAAGCAAACGTATCATTGGTTCCCAATTGCAGCTGGCTTGGCTGGGAACTAAGAGTGAGTGCTAAAGTTCATGTGTCATCATTAACAGGATGCCAGGATAAATCAAGGACGGCCGAAAACTCAAAGATAGGGGAATTGTTAACAACATTTAGCAACAAGGTTTCACAGACAGATCCTATCTGTGGGGTTGATGAAGAGCCACCATTGCTGTTCTAGATTCAATTAAAATCCAACGTTTTAATCTACAACATCGAAGCTTTGGCTGATTCATTGCTAGCATATGCTGCACTACGTCTTCCACCATTAAATAAGAAGAAGCAGATCACAGCACCATCACACAAAACATCTGTCATTCAAGCCACGGACACATTAAAGAAGACAGGACAGGCAGTCTTTCTCATTTCTTTTGAATTTAAATTTTAAGGAGGATTTCTGAACTTTTTAGCCTTTTCACGAGCCAACACAGACATTTCCACATACTTAAACACACTCTCAGAGCAGAAATGTTACCTGTTGTTCCGAAAATCACAACCCCTGTGCGTGACTCACGACCGAGTGCAGTGCATAATTATGATTGTCAGAGGGCCACACATTCAGAAAAACACAGGGTAGAGAGCACTTTAGAGCCATTTGCAGTCTACCAGTGTTTTTTTCTTTGTCGAAAAAAAGCTCTGCTACTTCTGACATGCTTTGATTTTGGGGGCTTTTAGTCCTACCTGGAAAAAAAGGGGAATGTAAAATTTGCCAAACATATGAAACTGACTTGACAAAAACAAAAAAATCACATCACTGCAAAGGGCATTCACTTCAATCAGAGAGTAGCGTTGACCAGTAGGAGGCATGGCTCAGTGAGGAGAGTAGAGAGAGATGTACTTAGCTAAAGAGAAGAAAAAGCTCTTTTTTTCTGCCTGAGTAAAGGAAATGGTTTCTAGGCAAGGCACCTGAAAGTAGCCATGAATCAGACAGCTTTTGTTGAGAAACCACAGGACTGCACTATAGGTTTCTGCAGCCTTTAGAACGCACCACAGATACCAGCACATTCAGCTAAAACAGGGGAAAGAGGTGACAAAGCCTGTAGAGATGTTCCATTACCACCTTTTCCCTTTGTGATAGCTTTAGATTAGGTTGCCTGAATATGGGAATCAGTTGACACCGTTTAACTATCCTGTTAGAAAACCCCAAGAACAACAAACGTTATAGGAATGCTAAACCGAACACAAGCAGACAACTTCAAACAAGCTGAACTTGCAGTCCCTTACACCTGCTGTGTTGACCAAAGCATTAGCAAACACAGATTTAAAGGCTTAGTATGCAAACTCTCCCTGGGGTTTGTTGTTCTCAGCTCTGTGTTCACACTGACAGAAAAGTGCTTCTTGCTGTGAAGTGTACTGTTTTGAAGCAGAAAAGTTGAAATGATTTCCATTGAAACAAGTGGCTTATAAATCATGGTATTATATCAGTGGATTGGAATATTTGCTGAGACATGATCCAGCATTTTAAGCAGTATCAAAGCATCTGCACATCTTAAATAGATGTTTAGGCAAGCCGATGCAAGACTAGTGACAATCATACAAAAGCACACGTGTTGAGCCAACAACCTTTCAAACCGACTCCAACTTCAGCCATCGCTCTTGCTCACCTGTTCCACCTCTCTGGATCACAAGGCAGGTCTCGGCTCCCACCGCACACTCCTTAAGAAGCTCCACCACCTGTGTGTGAGTGAATCCCTGCACCAGTTGCTTGTTAATCTCCACAATCAGGTCGCCCTCGCACAGACCAGGGCAACCCTGAGGCTCCAGCACCTGTTTGACCCGCTGGCCCGTAGAACTGTCCGCGATGGTGAATCCAAAACCATCCACTCCCTTCACCATGGTCAGGGTAAGCAGTTCCCCTTGGGTCGCCCCCGACGATGCCATGGAGACGCTGTCGGGAGGCGTGGTCCCGGTGGTGGGAGGAAGCGAGCCGTCCAAGTGGGTGTCACCGGGATGAGGGGTGAGCAGCTGCTGCTGGGCGTTGACCTGTTCCTGGCTGGGGTCGCTGACGTAGCGCGCGGTGCGGGATAAATAGTCCAGGTAGTTGTCGTAGCCAGTCCTGCCGTTCACCATGATGGGCCGCTGCTCCATGATGCCCAGCGGGGAGATGATGGTGGTGGTGGTGTTGTTGTTGGCGTTTCCGGCTTCCTCCGGGTCGTAGGGCAACGGGTAGCCGCGGCACAAGACGAGGGTGACGCTCTGACCAATTGGAACGGACTGGAACAGTTTGACCACGTCGGCGTGGGTGGTGCCCAGGACACACACGTCATTGATGTAGACGATGACATCACCTGCAGGTAAGAGTTAAGATAGACAGAAACATCATGGTGTGATGTAACGGCAGGAACTCTGGAGTGCAATCATTTTTTAAACAGAGCCGGGAAAGAGGGAAGGATTCTGCCCATTACTACCATTATGATAAAGATAATAACCACCGTGCTACCAAAATGCCACCACACAGGAACACTAATGATTTCCAATTATTGTTTATTTCATAAAGTTGGCATTTAACACACCACTTCCCATCGTCATGAGTTAATAAGACTTTCTCCACAGAAAACTATCGGGGCATGTTTTAATTGTTGCTTGCAAATTGCAGACACATTTTGGTTCACCTACAGGGCTCCTTTACTCTTGGGCACGGGTCTTGTTTATTCCGATTATAAAATGTGTCTAAATTAACAGGAAAGGAAATTGTATTGCGTCTCTAATTACAGCTTTGATGTTTCAATTGGTTGCCCAATAAGAGAGAGGAAAACAGGCTGAACAGTGAAGGCAGTGTGTTGGCTGCAGAGATAACAGAAAGAAAATTGGAAGAATGACACTGGAGGACGTAGGTGGAGGGCGTCATGGGTGATGGAGACACCTGTGATAATGTACAGAAAGCCCATTTCATGAGAGCTCTTCTTGAAGACATGCAAACAGATTAATGGTTGTTTCCCATATTTAAAATCACACAGGGTTCAGACTGAGATCTCTCTAGCAGCTGCTGTAGTAGATATTATTTTACCTTAGAAGTAATTGCACGAGTACACATTTACTTTTCTTATGAAAGCAGAAAGAGAAACCCTGAATGAGATTGTAAATGTGTGGACTCTGCGGCTATGCTTGAACCAAATCAGCTCCACAGCGCCATAAACCATTCCTAAGGATAAATATTAAAAGAGATAAGTCCCTTATCTGCCTTTCTAGTGTTAAATAGAGCTGATGACAAGAGGCTGAAATGTTGGCCATTTATGGGCCCTAGTGTTTTATTTGCTTGCTGTGATATACTACAAGCACTGTAGATAAAAAAAAAGCTGACAATTAAATGCTCCCACACAGCCAGGCTTATCTTTGTCTCGACTGCATTACTAAATATAGAGTTTGCGCTCTACTCAGCAGGCACCAAAACCCAGGGCGAGTGGAAACACAAGGCACGATCCATCTGAAAGTCTGACAAACAACATTACCTGAGTTGATAATGAAAACAATTATCTTTTGTAATTGCAGGCACTGTTGTTGTGCTGGCTTGAGAGCGCGAGTGTGTTTGGCAGAGGGAGATCGTGAAAGACAAAGATCCTTAATCATTAAAAAGCAAAGCGCGTGCTTCACTGATTGGCCCTCACCTTGCTAACCAGCAGCTCCATCCTGTCCAATTCTCCCACAAAACGTGAGCAGGAAACTATAATGGCACTAATGACCAAGTCAATGACACGTTTTCTAAAACAACATGGCATTGATTTCCTGATTTGATTATTGAAGTAGAGCCGAGCTGCTGCCTCCTCTGGGCAACAAAAGCCAGCGTTTAACGGGAGTGAAGACATCACTGAAATGTTGTCTCATTGTGTCTGAGGAAATCTTTCCAGGTTCTTTTGAAAGCAGGTGTCTGAGAGCCAGCTCACACCTTGAGGCAGCGTGACGTGAGGGACTTTTTAATTAATCTGGGTAAACTCTGACAACGTTTGCCTCGAGGGGGCCGGTGTCAGAATCGACAGTTTAGCACACTGGCAGAAAATAAATGAAGGTGTTGGTGACCTCGCCCTGGCCTCGACGTGTCCGCAGAACACATACTTTATGACCAAGGAGGAGCTTCAACTTGATGTCAAAACAATGATGTCACTTATAGCCACTCACTTTACCGTGCACGCTTGTATGAGAAGAGGGAGTGGACAAATACTTTGACAAACCTTTTCTCAACCTTTTGGCTCGTGGGTCTTTAGAAATATCCAGAGTCCACTCATGAGTCACATCAAAGGTAACACTTTCCTTGTGCCTTCAAGGATTTATTTAACTGCTCATGTTTTTTTTAAATTGGTAACTTTACAGGACTGAAATGTTAAAACCATCGAGCATTTCAAAGGAAAAATAAGTAAAAGCAGAACTTTTGTTTAGCTGAAATTAAAATGCAGCCGTTAGCTGTTTCAATCTCACCTTACTCACTATATTGTGTTGTCTTAACTATGAGTGAGCGTTAATAATAATAATAATAATAATAATTTATCCTTTATTAATCCCACGAGGGGAAATTCAGTTTCACACTCTGTTAAATGAACATGCGACACAAACATGGGCCGAAATACACACACATGCACAAACAGGATCCTCTGGACATGCATTAATGGAGAGGGGGGCTGCCCACAGCGAGCGCTCCAGAGCAGTTTTTTGGGGTTCGGTGCCTTGCTCAAGGGCACCTCAGCAGTGCCCAGGAAGTGGACTGGCACCTCTAAAGCTACCAGACCAATTTCCGGACTTGGTCCGTGCCGGGACTTGAGCCGGCGACCCTCCGATTCCCAACCCAAGTCCCAACAGACTGAGCTACTGCCGCCCCAAAGCCACTGTCTACTGTATAGTTATCATGCCATGTATAGTGCACTCATTGTATCACACAGAAACATATGCTGAGTTTTTAAAGAGTCATTTTTCAATTCTGTGAGTAGCACATATCAGATCCCAGTGGCATTGTACTCTTAACTCTCTAACTCAAAAACAGCTCCCACACCAAGGAGCAAAATACAGATTGGGGTTAAAATGACCCTTCATAAACTCATGGACAACAAAAGTATAAGAACAAACTCATGGCCACTAAATAGCCCTCTCTATTCATTATTACGTCTCCTGTAGGTCCATTGTATATTCTAAATCACACTGACCTTAACGGTAAACTCCACACTCCCTGAGACCAAGGCCCACGCTGCTGCCGCTTCATATTTCTTTGTCCCCTCCCTGCATATGCTTCATGACATATTCATCCACGAGCTAATGGTTGTGTTCAAGACTCTGTCGACAGAACACAAGGTCTCTGCGGCCTTGCTGCCCTGTCCTGCCCGGCCCTGCCCTGTTACCCCCCATGGTAACAGAGCGCTTCATAGTCTCAGCAGGGAGCGGAGGATGCAGCCTTTTGGTGTGTGAGAATGTGTTTATGAGTTTGTCTCAGGCTAAAAAAGGCTACCTTATCATTCAAAATGCATCAGGGTCACGTCAGACAGGCAGGGGTTATTAAGATAATGATGAGAATGTCTAAAAACTTTACAAACAACACTAAAAAAACACCTTGAATGATAGAGAGTGTATGATGTAAGGGACTGTCAGGCCTGTCAGGCTTTGGATATTTTTTGACATGCTTTAGCAGCAGGCACGCGGCTGTATGGTGTGATGTCATGGTTTAGATAAGGATGTGAAAAACATTACAAAAAGTAACAAGTGAGTTTTTCTACTATTATGTGAGATGAAATTGTTAGCATGCCTGGCTAACTAGCTTAATATTAGCTTAACTAGATAGCTGGAACTGACAAAACCTGCTATCATTAGCATTTCGACTTAGCTGCCTGATATGTCGGTGGTAATAAATGAAAGCCTACATCGTTTTTCTACATCCGTCTAAAAAATAACTCTTTTTGATATCGACTAATGTCAACAGAAAACAGAGTTTTAAATATTAAAATCATGTCAAGCTAACACCTTTAAATGACTTTTACTAGCATCATAAAGCTAAGCTAATCTTTAAAGGCTTAATATGCACTTTTTCACACTTAAATATAATATAAATCAAGTATATCCTCTGAAAATAACTCTGTGAGTCATGACTGTCTACAATGGGTGTAACACCCGAGTCCCACTGTCTGTGATGTTTTCCGAGTTTTCCGAGTCCTATCTTCAGTTTGTTTACATCGCCAGGACAGCCGGCTGACTCCTCCCCTCGTGTATAAAAGTTGTTTAATTGAGGGACTAGAGAAAAGAAGAATAACATACTGTACTCACTGCTTAACTGTGTTTCTAGATCACGCTCATTTCAGGTAAATTTACATGCAGTGTGAAGATACCAGCATAATAAAGATTGCTAGCATTAGCATGCTAACACAACAATGCAGCGCCAGTTGTTTTGGTTTCATGCTGGTGCTCAAGGGCGACATCTGCTGGATCAAAAAATCGCATATAAAGCCTTTAAGGAATCCACAAATAATATTACGTTTCGGGATAATATCAACTGTGTGGTTTTTGTGCAGTGTTACTGTCTGGTATTATTTGCTAAATGAACTATGACAATGTGTGAGTAAAAATGTTAATGTCTATCAGATGAGAATATAAAGCACACTTATAGATGCAGCTCAGTGTAAATAGCCTTGTTGCTGAATGAGTGTTGAAGCAGCAAGACTCTCCAGTTTGTAACATACTGTTTAAACAAACCCACTTAATTTCAAATTAAATGTTGCCTCTGGCATCAAATCTAAGCCTCTCCACTTCAAGATAATTCTAGTTTTCAAATCTTTGTTTTTCACAAAAATCACAGAATATCAGAGCTGATAAAACCCGCATTTGAAAAAGAAAAACTGTCCGGCCTGATCAAAACAGCATCAGCAATCAAACTAACAAAAAATCTTTGGAATAAGTGCTAGAACATGTTTCCCTGGTTGTTTAGTCAAGTGGAGGAGACAGCCAGGAGGGGTCACGAGGAGAGAACGGCACAAATTATCTATCTGGAATTGGGAATTTCACACCTCCGCAGGCCTGGATTTCATCTGTGAGCTACTGTGATCGAGCTCGCTCTGCTACTGCAGAAGTAGGACACAAAGTCTGGCAGGCGAGTTGGAGTAGGGAGGGGGGGGGGGGGGGGGGTGCGATAGAGATGGAGACGAGCTCAAGGGGGGAGTGGGAGCGAGGAGAAAAAAGAGAGATAGAAACGGGATAGGAGAGATGTGAGAGGGATTTGTCAGTTATTTCTGGGGGAAGAATACATGAAAGATGGAGGGGAATACTAAGAGAATGGGAGAGGAAGGGGATGAGACACCCAAAAGGTTTTATATGCTGTATTGTCAGGACAAGCTTTATTAGTCATCAAGAGATCTATTTTAGACTGCTGCACCAAAACATTTAAGAAAAACTCAACACTACTATACGACTGAATGTTCTGAGATAAGTCTCTTAACAAAGCTGCAATGTAATAGAACGACTGAAAAGTGTTTTGTAGAAGAACACTCACTTTTCTTCAGAGCATATCCGCCTGACTAGCTCACTTTATGTATGATAAATGACCACTATAAGCTCCACATTCGCTCCAACATATACAGATAGAAGCATCATTGCATGCTGAGACCATCCAGCTCTATTCCCTTGACCTTTAATACAGCTGGCCTGTCCCAGTGTGTGTAGAGTGTGTGTGTGTGTGTGTGTGTGTGTGTGTGTATCTGTGTGCATGTGAGCTGCAGTTCCACCCCCATGTGGCCACAGACAGGAGTTATGGGGCTCATAAAGTCTCCTTTATGATAAATGGAAGGAACAAATCTCTGCAGTTTGTGCACACACATATACACTCATATGAAGCTGCACAGGGCGAGTTTAGGAAGTTGCACCTGCACACACAATGTATGCATATGCCAAATGTGCATTTCTTTTTGAGCATGCACATGTAGCTGTTGGATGCTACATGCTACAAGGATGCTACACACATGAACTTGGGAAATCTATGCTGTCAATATGCTGCTATGAATTTGACTCTGCATGAACGGCACTGCGGTAAAAAAGGTGAAAACTGGAAAATGTGGACCTTGGAAACTAGAGCTTAACCCCATTTGCTCGAGTGTGTGGTTAAACATGGACTAGATACAGCAGTAACTAATCTCCTAGGAAATGTTTTTCATGTCATTTTGAGTGATTTATTCATCATCTGTACTTAAATTTTTGTTTTTTGTTTTGCTTTTTTAAGTAACCCTATGATGAAATGTGTGACCCTGTACAAATGCATTCAAGCCACTCTTCAAGAGTAGTGTTGCCGTTTAAAAAAAGAAGTAATTAAAGTTTCTTTGTGTGCCTTTTTAGTTTTCATCAATTGAGCTACAAGTGAAGGTTTTTCATTGCCTCTGTGTTTCCTCTTGTGGCTCTGTGTTACTTTCATGCTGCTCGGTGCTGAAAGAAACTTTCTGGATAAATAAAAGTAGATAAATGTTTGGTTTTTTTGGCTCGTTTGTGAATCTGCGAATTTAAGTCGCAGGTTGCGTTTTTTTAGCCATGCCCGAGGCTTACCTGTGGCCATCTTCCCGTCAGCTGCAGCGGGCCCATCGGGGATAACACTCTTGACCTGGAGGAACTCGTCGGGCTCGTCGCCTCCGATAATGGTGAAGCCAAACCCCATGTTGCTCTTTTGGAGTGATGTGGACAGGAAACTGCCTTTAAGCTGTGTGGGGTCCCGAGTGAACAGCGGCTTCTCTATAAAAGGAGATAAAACAACTCAAATTAAGCAAAAATCAAAGCTTATACTGCACAGGCTTTCAGCAAACATTTTAAAGGATCTTGAAGCTGGTGCAGGGGGTGATGCTCGCAGGGTGGGGGCATGGGTAAAGCTTATCCAGGAAAAGAAGTGTGTAGCCACAGGAACACTGGCAGGGTTTGATGTTAATTTGGTCAGAGGTGTGTTTGTGGTGCTCAAAGATGCAGGTGTTCAATGGTATAGCTCTCGTGCAAGGTAAAACTCCAACATCCCCCCTGCTACACTTGTATCCGCATCTCTCCTCCCATGCTGGGATCTGGTGGGCAGAACGGGTGCAGAGAGCATCAGTTGTGCAGGTCTTCAGTTCCATCCCAAGCGGTAAAAACAATTCAGCAGACGACATGCTGTCAATCAAGGGAAAAGTCTCAAGAGAAGATGTTCAACAGGGTTAGGGAAGAACGGGGGAGATATCTGGAAGAGGGAATGCTGGGAGATGTCTGCAGGAGGGAGAGCTGCAGGAAGGGGGCTCCTTGTGCAGGGAATGAGAGGAATCGAAGCCAACAAGCTTAGTCACACTTTACAAAGTCTCCAATCTTTCCACCTAGCCGGGGAGATGAGACGTGGCTGGCGTGCTAGTTTACATTCATTGTTTGCCGTCGCTGGTCCAGACACACAGTCGGTGATTACACTCTCTGCCTGCTTATGCCAGCCAATAAGACATGTCATGGTACACGCTCGTCACATAAATCCCTCGGCTGCCTCGAGGGAGAAGCTTGCTTTGCGAGCTCGCATGCTTACAGTAAGTCAAATGAGCGCGGGGCAGCCATGAGAGCGGCAGTCGGCCTCCTTTGCGTCTCTCTTGGCCTACTTACTGACAAAGTGCCACAGGGAGACGGGGCTACAGACAGGCTGCTCTAGTACCACAGCGCAGGCGGAGGTGTGAAGTGGTTGCTGCTGCTGGTTGTGGTGTTGGTGTTGGTGGGGACACATGTTCATCCGCCGAGTCAGAACGCGCCGCAGCGGGGAGACGTTGGCGGAGCAGGATGTAGCGCAAGAGGCCGCCCTGCGACCCTGAGTGGGCGAGCGGGAGAGGTCGCCGAGGCTGTGGCAGCGCTCGGGCACCGGGCCCACCTGAACCAGGGGGGGACGGAGGGGTCGAGGGAGGGTGGAACAGGGCCTGGCATCCTCCACTGAAATCCATCAAAAGTTTGGACGGAGAAAAGGAGGGGGAGGAGGTAGAAGGGAGGAGAAGGAGGAGAGAGAGAGTCTCACTGGAGTGTACACAGAGTGTAACCACGGAGACAGGCTCCCAGCTCGTGGACTACTACGTTACTATGGCAACAAACCTCCACTTCCCCAGTCCAGACAGTTTTTTTTGTTTTTTTTCTAGTAGAGCATCCTACTGCTGCTGGAGAGGTGGCACTGGAATCAGGCAGCAACAAACCAGTCATTAAACAAAACAGTGAATCACATTTAAACCCACATCTTCACTATTTATACAACCGACACGTGTTTCTATCAGACTCTCTGCAACGCTGCTGCTCCTCCTGCTGTTTGACTGACGCTTTTATTTAGTAAACAGACAAACAGTAACCTACAGTTGCCATAGTCATTTTCAACAAGAAAAAATGCATCATCATGCCCCGCTGCAACCCCTCTATGCAAGTTCCCATAGCAACCCAAGCAACATGTGTGCATGAATTATTTTCTTCACCATGTTCATCTAAGAGTGTTTTTATGAAATCTTTGTGTGTAAAGACGATCAAAACTGTGTTCGAGCTCGCTACATGATGCTGCGTGAGACTGTTTAAACATGGACGTACTCTCAGTGACGTCACCCATTGGCTTCTGAAGCAGACTTTTGAAGCCTTTCGCTGGGGGTCGCCATATTGGAAATGCTGTCTCAAACAAACTTTTGGTCAACCCGGTAACAGGCAAAGAGGTGGAGCCTCCTGACTAACAGACACAACGCGCCAACCAGTCAGTCGGATCAGCCACGCCCCTTATTATTAATCTCATATCCTTCATTAAATCAAAAACAGATGACTCATTCAAAAACATAAAAAATAAACTGCACAGCGTGCCGATACAGACATGAGTCTTTGCACCTAAACATGTTTATTCTGCTGTCATGATGGACATTTTTATTTGGGTGTTAACGGGACTTCCAGGTCTTTTTTTTAAAGCCAGCCCCAAGTGGACACTTTGAGGAACTGCCGTTTTTTGGGCATCCACATTGGCTTCATTTTTCAACACTATTTTTTGGTTCATCGTTTCTGATTTTATTGTTGTTATAACTGTTATGGTAATACTTTTTGAAACACCCTGTGACCTCACTCTGTGCTATACCAAATAAACTTTACTTATTTCCTACTAAGTATATGTCTTACTTTCTTTAAAAAAACTGCAATAAGAAATGTCAACATTTGAAGTTCATAAAAGACTTTCAAGAACAAAAACTGAACAGCTTAAAAACACTAAATACATTTTTTTTGACTGGTTTTCACTGTAATGATTTCATCTCTAAGGACATAAAGACAGAATGTGAACATGACGATGCACTCTTGTTGTTATAATAAAAGAGTAGGCTTAGTCCAGATGTTAGCGCGTTAGGTGTTCTTACCTCTGTAGATGGTGGGAAGGGGCAGTGAGGACAGACCCTGGTTTTGCATCTGCTGCTGCTGCTGGAGTCTCCTTTTAGCCTCGAGGACGGGGTTCTCAAACTGGGTCCTTCTGTTTATATGACTGTTATAATAATAATGAAGAAAAGAAAAAAACACACACACACAGGAAAGATTTCAGATTTCACTCTCCCCTGCTGCACTTAACTCAGCCACCCTCTCAGCAAAGATCAGATCTAAAAAAATAATAATTCTGGCACTACAGCAGCTATTGCTGTGATGATTAATTAAACGCTCGGTCCCCCAGATTACGTAACAGAGCCGCAGAATGGCTTTGCTCTGTAAAAAAAAAAGAAAAAAGAAAAAAGAAAAAAGAACAAACGCCTGATTCTGGGCTTTTCTAACAGCATTCAGCTCTTCTTCTTCTTCTTCTGCTGAGCTGAATTGTGTGAATCAGTGACGGGGAGGGAACCTACGAATGAAACACTGATTTGCCTTTAAAGTCCCACGTCGCTCTTAATTTAGTTTGCAAGTGGGGGAGATCGTCATTGGCTACAAATGCTGTAATTTTCCAGAGTGAAATAATTAGTCGTCATTAGATACTTCCCTCACTCTTTAAGGCTGCATTGTGCTCTCACATAAACACACCCTCTCCCCCCACCCGCTCTCCTTATCTTTTAATGAGCACCCAAGTATCACTGGTGCTAATTACAAAACAGCTTAACTTTATTTTACCACAGTTACATAATTTCAAGGTCTGGAAGCTTCTTTCTTTTGGGTGTAAAAGACGACAAAGCGAGACAATAACGCGTCTCGAGAGGGGAGTGCAGCCTATTAGCAGTCAAGTGTCATTTTAGAGGTTTTTCTTAAGCAAAGTCAAGCCGAATCACTCCCCGCTGTCCGTCTAAAAATAGATCCCACGCTGTCCCTACGTCCTGAGGCGCAGTGGGAAGGGACACGCAGTTCAATAGAGGGGACAGTGGAGTGCAGGAGCTGTGGGTACGGAAGATAAAGAGACACAGATCTCTGCTCGTGAGCTAATCTACAGATGTGGATGCAGCGGGAGGGTTCCAGCAAAGAAACAGGGACAAACAACAAACAAATAAACGTCTCCCCTCCCTACAAACAAACACACACACAGACAAAAGGAGCCGCCGCGCACCTGGCTGCAGCACCAGATAAATACGATAAACAAAACACAGCAGCGCTGAGTATCAAAAGCAAGCAATTACATATTAAAGATGCACTCTGACTTACTCGACATAGTAGCTGCCGTAAATGGGGTCATCGATTTTCTCCCAGCCATAAGGAAGCTCTGCAAAAAAAACAAAAAAAGGAATAAAAGACTTGCAGCAAATTATAGATCTGGCATGGTAGAATAACAGCAGAGCATCATTTTTAATGCAAGTAAGGATTCTAGTTTCTCAGGTATGATAAAGTACAGCTGTTGCATGAAGCAGCACTAAAAGAAAACTCATTATTTGGTGTTATTTATTGGTTACAATGCTGCTGGAATGATGCCCCATTTAGCTGCAGAGTCAGAGAGGTGAGTGACTCCATTAAAAGCTGATTAAAAGTTGTTTTTATTTGAAATGTTTTGCACTTTTTTTTACCTTACATGCAGACATATAGAGCGTACATCAAAGGGCTTTCACACTTGCAGAAATCTAATGAAAACTCCTGATATTTGCATTCCCAGGAGACTCCAGGTTGCTGTCCACATTGTATTTGTGCACAAATAAAAACAAAGTGAATACTGTATGAATTTTGCCACTTGAATCAAACAGCTTTTACTTTGGAAAAAAAAAGGAAACAGGTTGCAACTGATCTACAACAAACAACACACCTGATGCCATTTATTTACATCAGATATTTACATATGTCAACCACATCTCATTATAAAAAAATGCATCCTCCTGTTGTAGAGTGGTAGTTTTGCCAGCTGGCGGTTTGTAGCGGACGCAGTTGTGGGGTTACTTTATTGTTGGCCCACAAATTAACAGAGTTAACACGTTGTCACCTGTTGTGTAGTTATCACCTGTCGGCTCTAAGTAAAGACGCGTTTAAAACAGCTCTCTCGTTTGTTTGATGAAGTCCTGTGTGTGTGTGTGTGTGTGTGTGTGTGTGTGTGTGTGTGTGTGTGTGTGTGTGTGTCTTTGTGGCATTAAAACTCATGTTTCATGTTTGTAAATCTGCGACCAGCACAGACTCAGAAATACTCGAGAGCCCCCGGCTGAGCAGCGATCACAGCTGAACAGACGTTCTGGTCAGCAGCTGGTCAATCAGTGCACGTCTAATTTTAGACCCACAGATACCGTCGGTTGCACCACAGATCTCTCTGATATCACTGAATCATTAATTACTTTTCTGAGACAAGTTTTCCAATTCAACAGATTTGCGTATTCAAACCAAGTCTCAATTCTTTATTTATAACCCACTACGATCATGTACTGCACACATACACATATACTTACACATGAAACACAAATGAGGGGCCTATTTATTTTTCAGTGTACATGTATGTTAAACATCTTTGTGACAGGATTCGTGTACAGCATCGCTTCTGTTGGTAATTAGTAGGAAGTCGTTGGTGCAATAAAATGTGACGCAGAGGGACAGCTGATTTTTCTGTGCAGGCTCAGAAATAATCTGAAATTGTTTTTCTTCATTAAAGTTGGATGGGGACAAGGCACGAGATGAAAACACGACTGTGTGTTTTTCGCAGCAGCTTGTCACAGTGACTGATTTAAAGAGGCTACTTACTCTTTAAAGCTGCACATCAAATACAGCTCTCTTCTAAAAAAGAAGAGAAAAAAAGAAGAAAAAAGTTGCACCCAAATATTGATAGATCTCAGCGTCTGAATTTGATGGAGTGAAATATTTATGTTCGGCATCTTCTGCATGCTGTAAATGTTTGGATGGAGGAACTTTGCATAGATTTAACAGCTCCAAACTCCCCCGAGGGTGTTGGACCTTCCCGTCATCAGATGTTTCTGCTGGTGTTTAACAGTTTAGCCGCAAATGTTACAACACTGAATGCATTTACAGACAAACAGAACCAATACAGTCAATTACTGAATGGCGTGGGAAGAGTCTGACTGACACACGGAAAGACTGAATGTCAAAGCTTAGATTGAAGATTTAGTGTTAACACTGAAAAAAATAAAATCAGCAAATGTGTTCAATGATACCAAACAAGGATTCCATTTGATTTGTTTTTCAACATATCTTGAGGTAACACAGTTGAATATAATGAATCATGACTTTAAACCACTTCATCGGCAGGATAATAAGGAAAAGGCTTTCAGTGAATTACTCTTCTCTCTTCTGCTTACTTTACTTTTGACCTTTCAAATTACCACAAAGGAAAGAGAAGAGTTTTTGAAATTCTACAAAATGTTAACAAGCACCTGGTAAAACATTTCTAATGAAGTATTAGAAAAAAAACAGAGACAAAAAGTAACAGCCTATAAAGTGCTTATTAAGCCCTTTTATGGTTATGCACTCCTGGTAGTGGGCGGGGCCATCTCTCTTCCCACATCAAAGCCTCTGATAGGGCTTTCACACTCGCAGAAATCTCCTGAAAAACTCAGGAGGAGCTGAGGAGTACATGTGAACGCAAACAGCCCAAATTTGTTCTTTCGGACTTCACCTGGAGTTTCTCCTGCCAGACCCCTTAATAATTCTTCTGCAGCAAGTCGGAGTGGGCTGATGTGAGAACGCTGCAGGATATTCTCCGGAGAATTCACCTAGAGCCAATAGGAGGGGGGGGGAGTGACGTTTATATCCTGTGACCGCTGTGTCTGCACGCGACCACTACGATCTCTGTGCATGTTATGGCATGTTATGGTGCGTATGCGCAAACGGCTTGAGTGACACTTAAATAAGCTGAATGCAGCTTATAGAAGTCTAACCCAAACCCTAACCTTAACCCGTGTGATCATAGAGCTGAGAACAACAAACCCAGAGGGGGTCTGACCTTGCTCTCTACTAGAAAAAGGTTATTAATATCGGCTATGTTGACGTTTTTAAATGATGCATATTATACCTAGACAGAAAAACCAACATGGAGACTTTGAAAAACTTTGACATGGCATTTCCAAAGTGTCCTCTAACTTTTTCAAAAACACAGTTTGAAAGCAGAGGCAGAGGTTTTTTTTATTTTTTATCTGCCCCCCTCTGCCTCTTCCTGCATGTGGACTGTACTGCTGCCTTTGTTCCACTGATCAAAGCTGATCTTCAAACCCCTGACACTCATCAGTCATGCCGGACGGCCGTTTTAAAGTTGCCCTCTCCTCTTTTTCTTCGGCAACATCTCTCACAAAACATCTTTTCTTCATTTCTAGGAGGTGCTGCTAAGTTTGTTTTCCAGGATATGAGCAACTAGTAAAGCAAATGACCAAATGAAGAGTAGTGCTTTAGCGTTATAGCGTGATCAGTATTGGTACACAGTGCGAGAGGCTCCTGCTGAAGCTGAATGTAGCACAGAGCTCGGGGACAGCGTGTTCAGCTCGGCTAAGAATGACGCCGGTTTTGATTAGCGACAGTGTGAAGTCAATCTGGATTAGAGCGGAGATAACAGAAGAGAAAAATGCTTCCTTATCAGAGAGAGGGAAGCGACCCCGAGGGAGCGCAAAAGAAACCTCCGGATCCCGAGGACACGGCGGCTGCACGCTTGTGAGAAACACACACAGACAGTTTCAAACCGTGACCGGGCTTTATTACACGGCTGTGCTGAGTGCTCAGCTCTGATTGGTCAATTAAAGCATTCTAATGATTGCTATTTCTTTATAATGAGATCGAAGAAAAAAAAAAAAAGGTTCCTCATGGGGCAGTTCTGATCAAAGACAACAAAATTAAAGAAGGCACAAGAAGTTAACTCGAAGCAGAACACAATATGGGAATCAACTAGTCAAGACCACCCTAACCGAGACCAAGACCCCCAAAACCAGAGTGTACTGAGACCAAGACATTTAGGAATAGAGACCAAGTCAAGACCA
This sequence comes from Labrus bergylta, assembly GCF_963930695.1. Taxonomy (NCBI): domain Eukaryota; kingdom Metazoa; phylum Chordata; class Actinopteri; order Labriformes; family Labridae; genus Labrus; species Labrus bergylta. The sequence goes on from NC_089217.1 coordinate 4,386,865, forward strand.
AGACATTAAGGGATCGAGACCAAGTCAACACCAAGACATTTAGGGATCGAGACCGAGTCAAGACCAAGACATTAAGGGATCGAGACCAAGTCAACACCAAGACATTTAGGGATCGAGACCGAGTCAAGACCAAGACATTTAGGGATCGAGACCAAGTCAACACCAAGACATTTAGGGATCGAGACCGAGTCAAGACCAAGACATTAAGGGATCGAGACCAAGTCAACACCAAGACATTTAGGGATCGAGACCAAGTCAACACCAAGACAAGACCAAGACATTTAGGGATCGAGACCAAGTCAACACCAACAAAAGACCAAGACATTTAGGGATCGAGACCGAGTCAAGACCAAGACATTTAGGGATCGAGACCAAGTCAACACTAAGACATTTAGGGATCGAGACCGAGTCAAGACCAAGACATTAAGGGATCGAGACCGAGTCAACACCAACAAAAGACCAAGACATTTAGGGATCGAGACCGAGTCAAGACCAAGACATTTAGGGATCGAGACCGAGTCAAGACCAAGACATTTAGGGATCGAGACCAAGTCAACACTAAGACATTTAGGGATCGAGACCGAGTCAAGACCAAGACATTAAGGGATCGAGACCGAGTCAACACCAAGACATTTAAGGATCGAGACCGAGTCAAGACCAAGACATTTAGGGATCGAGACCGAGTCAAGACCAAGACATTTAGGGATCGAGACCAAGTCAAAACCAAGACAAGACCAAGACATTAAGGGATCGAGACCGAGTCAAGACCAAGACATTTAGGGATCGAGACCAAGTCAACACCAAGACAAGACCAAGACATTTAGGGATCGAGACCAAGTCAACACCAAGACAAGACCAAGACATTTAGGGATCGAGACCGAGTCAAGACCAAGACATTTAGGGATCGAGACCAAGTCAACACCAAGACATTTAGGGATCGAGACCGAGTCAAGACCAAGACATTAAGGGATCGAGACCAAGTCAACACCAAGACATTTAGGGATCGAGACCAAGTCAACACCAAGACAAGACCAAGACATTTAGGGATCGAGACCGAGTCAAGACCAAGACATTTAGGGATCGAGACCAAGTCAAAACCAAGACAAGACCAAGACATTAAGGGATCGAGACCGAGTCAAGACCAAGACATTTAGGGATCGAGACCGAGTCAAGACCAAGACATTTAGGGATCGAGACCGAGTCAAGACCAAGACATTTAGGGATCGAGACCAAGTCAACACCAAGACATTTAGGGATCGAGACCAAGTCAAGACCAAGACATTAAGGGATCGAGACCAAGTCAACACCAAGACATTTAGGGATCGAGACCGAGTCAAGACCAAGACATTTAGGGATCGAGACCAAGTCAACACCAAGACATTTAGGGATCGAGACCGAGTCAAGACCAAGACATTTAGGGATCGAGACCAAGTCAACACCAAGACAAGACCAAGACATTTAGGGATCGAGACCAAGTCAACACCAAGACAAGACCAAGACATTTAGGGATCGAGACCGAGTCAAGACCAAGACATTTAGGGATCGAGACCAAGTCAACACCAAGACATTTAGGGATCGAGACCGAGTCAAGACCAAGACATTAAGGGATCGAGACCAAGTCAACACCAAGACATTTAGGGATCGAGACCAAGTCAACACCAAGACAAGACCAAGACATTTAGGGATCGAGACCGAGTCAAGACCAAGACATTTAGGGATTGAGACCGAGTCAAGACCAAGACATTTAGGGATCGAGACCGAGTCAAGACCAAGACATTTAGGGATCGAGACCGAGTCAAGACCAAGACATTAAGGGATCGAGACCAAGTCAACACCAAGACATTTAGGGATCGAGACCGAGTCAAGACCAAGACATTTAGGGATTGAGACCAAGTCAACACCAAGACAAGACCAAGACATTTAGGGATCGAGACCAAGTCAACACCAAGACAAGACCAAGACATTTAGGGATCGAGACCGAGTCAAGACCAAGACATTTAGGGATCGAGACCAAGTCAACACCAAGACAAGACCAAGACATTTAGGGATCGAGGCCGAGTCAAGACCAAAACATTTAGGGATCGAGGCCGAGTCAAGACCAAAACATTTAGGGATCGAGACCGAGTCAAGACCAAAACATTTAGGGATCGAGACCGAGTCAAGACCAAGACCATAAATATCACCGAAAAATCACCATGTAGCGTGCAGGGGGCGTGTCACTAGAGTATAGGAACCACATCAAATTCATTTTTTTTTTCAATTCTGCATTTTGGAATGATCAGAATGAATCCTTCAGAGCTGTGTTACAAACTACGGTCTGTAACAGAGAAATATTTGACCCTCAGAATTCTGTAATTGATGAGAATGAGAACAGAGTATTCAACACAACCATGATAACAAACTATTCATCGTACATTCCTTGAGCTCCAATCCTTTTTCATCTTCCCACTCACATCAAAACAACGCTTGTGCATGTGCCATATGCTCCTCTGAACCCTGCCCCCATACCCTCCAAACAAATGATTAAACTTTCAGTTAGATGCACTATTTTTGTTGCCTGCACACTCTTCACATTAAAATGTGTATTTACCACACAGACACACACACACACACACACACACGGTTTTGAGTGATCTAATCAAGTGCATCCTGCAGGTTGACAGCCCATGGGAATCGCTCTTGCGAACACTGCAACATTCCTTCAGCCCATCTCCACTCATTAAATATGAAAGAGAGTGTTTCATGTTCTCACCTTTACTGGGTGCTACACACATACACCCACATTATGTTACTTACTTTACACACATATACACACACACACACACACACACACACACACTAACTCTCTTGGTGATTTTGCACAGTGGCACACACATATAGAGAAGATCAAAGGGCTGTCGTGTAGCTCAGAAGCTTTCCAATAAAAAGCTTTTCTATTACAATGTCCACGAGAGGAGCTGAAGGAAGCCGGGAAATGTGTCTGCTTTAAAGAGAGAGGGGAAGGAGGGAAGATGGACTCCACAAACGAAGCGGAAAACAACATGAAAAGATGATCCTGGAAGGTTAAGATAACATTGTATGAATTACATTAAACGGTTAAATCTGGATATAAGCAATCACGTAATCAGATGGGTCGAAAACAAGAATATAAGATATGTAAATCACATTTCTGGGAGTCAAAACAAAAGTGTGCTTCTGTTTCTTGCACGGTTGCACTTATTTCCATTAAACCGGGCATTTAAAGGGGAAGTGCAGCACTTTCTACTTTCAGAGTTACACTAAAGACTGACACTCTGTCTGTGTGCTCAGGTCTCGAGCTCATGCCAGGAGGTGACTAGCCTAGCTTAGCATAAAAGCAACCTTCTACGACAGCTATGCCGAGCTCTATTCAAAGTTAGAAAACGTGCCTACAAGCCTTTTCATGTGTTAATCACACAAAATACAGGTGGGAAAAGTGTTCAACCTGGACTCTACACAGCAAGGATAGCAAAAGCACGGTGGGTCAGGCTGACTGCGGGGGCAGAGGGATGCTTATTAGCCCCACAGCTAACGGTAGCGCCAGCTCATCCAAGATATGAAAATCCAGGGCAGACTTGTTTTAAACCTCCTTGTTGCTGCAATATTGACGTTATTCTCTGTCCTTCAATGATACAACTTTGTCATGTAAACCAAAATTTCAGTGCCTGAACTCCCTCACTCTCTCCTGTTACTATTAAAGCTGCGTCCCAAAGAGCGCCCCTACAGGCCTGGAGCACTTCAGTTAAAAATGGTTTGCAGCGTTTATCTATTTGCAGTTGTTTTCTGAATACGTGTGTATTCGACTTTGTGTCATCGATGCATCTGCAGTCGCCTCTCTGACTCTTCTCTACAGCCAAAGTCTCTAAGCGGTTCACATTTGATCACAGTTCTCTGATGGTTACTCCTACAGCTTCATGGACCACTCTACAGCAGGAGCTACAGTCTCACTTTAAGGTGATCTAACACTCACAATGAAACACTCTTTCTTTTACTGACTGTGCTGATAAATGCTGAACTTAGGTGGACTATCTCCTCGCTCTGCTCTTTTGTTTAGCCCCACTGAGAGCCGTCTATAACCTCTCCGTCAGCAGCCTGCAGTGGAGCGCTTACTCCCCAGGACAAGGATACAGAGAGTCAGAAAGTGTGTGTAAGTGTGTGTGAGTGTGTGTGCCACATAAAGCCACACTGCTTATCAATACCATGCTGCATTCGTCCAGGAAGGAAATGTCAAGCTGGTGTGAAATTTCCAGGTATAGCAGCTCTTCTGAAGGAGCCCTGAAGCGAGGGGGGGAAAGTGTTTGCGACCTCTCGTCATGCTACACGCCGCGTCCTGCAGTCACAGGTGGAGGGCCGCTTACTGCCAGCAGGAGGCATCCTGACTTCTTTGCCACATTTTCTCTCCTCATACAACTCATACAACTCGTACAACTCAACCTTATCCATCTCTCTCTTTTTCTTCACCGTATTTCCCCCTCTTCTTCTTCTATGTTTCATCTCGACTCGTGCTACTTTTGAGACTTCTGTTTAAAATGTCCTCCCTTTTTTCTCTCCTTGATACTTTCTTTTATTCCAACCTTTGAGAAAGAAACCGTCTGAATCAAATACTTTTCAGCACCTCCAGCCCTTTTGTAGCCACCAAAAAAATGTAATATCTTCCCTGTTGGATACTGCACTTTTTCATTATCAATTTACCTTTGAATGCAGCACACATTCAAGAACTACCTCTGCTTAGAAAAACTGCCCCTGATTCATTATTCTAAATGTCTACCCGTCAATACAGGCATGAAATCCACTCTCCAAGGTGTGCGGTCCAAAAACACAAAATTGGCTGCAGGCTCGGAGGAAATAAACAATATATGAAGATTTCCAAACAAATAAAAAGGAGTTCAGAATTGTTGTCCTGTGGTTGTGGGAAGTGGATCAGACTCCTACAGAGCCCATTGTTTGTGAGCTCAGTCCAACCTTATTATCCAAACCTTAAACTGAAAGCTGAGCTAACAATAACAACAAACACAAGAACTGGCCTCAAACACTGGAACTTTCTTCATGAAATGTCTCTGAACGATCATATATATAATACTGAATGCATAAAAACTCTTATTTTGAAAGTCTGTAATGTAATGATACTTTAAAAAGATGTACATTCTTTGCTGACATCAGCGGCAAACTTTTTTAATTTCAACACTTTGGAGGAAACGCAGATTTATTCTTCCCTTTCTGATGAAGTCTCAGTAGAATATACCCCACATAAACTCAAACTTTCCAGACTTTATTACTTAATAGCGTCAACCACAGTTTATTATTGCACTCCTATATTAGAGTCCGACTCATAATGGAGAGCTTAATAAGCTGCTGAGTTCGACAAAATCCAAACAAATAAATAGAAATATCACATCAGCATTGTTTAATATCTCCGGCTTGGTTCCATTTGATCGTGTTTGTATGGAGCTGTTGTGAACATAAAGCCTCACTACATGAGATAAAGTATTAGATGCACGGATGTGTTTTTGTGTAGCAGGGACACAGAAACCTTCTGCCCGCCTGCTCACCTGAACATTAATACAGCCGGACCACCTGTGTATTCCATTTCCAACATGTTCAAGGTGATAAATAGCGGTGTTTGCAGAAAAATGGAGCCATTTGTTTTAAGATGGTCCAGGGCTGCAGGTCCGCTGTGGTGATCTGCAGAGATTATCAAAGGTGGAAACCTAAGCGAACCTTCTGATCCATCAAATGGTATCGTGTAAGCTGTTTATTCTAAATGCTATTTTAGTCTTACTTTGAAAATACTAATTAGATTAAGTCAGTTTTTGACCCTTTATAGTTTTAGGTGGTTACAACTTAAAGCTTTTTCAGTTTAATTGATAAGTTTGAAGTCTTATCAAGATCCCTTGTGGACCATCATTTTCTGTTTGTAAAGGAAATGAACAAAGTGTGCAGGGGAAAAAAACATCTTAGATCCTCCATCTTTTGATCCTTATTACAATCATTACTATCAGGAGCCATGACTAACCCATCAAATGACTGATTGCGACTTATCTTCATCTTTTCTGGAGACCCAAAAGTGCCAAAAAAAAACAGGCCTCATTTCTCCCCATGATTCATAAACTTGACTCCCTCTCCCGTCAACAGGAGGAAACATTTCCCCCACTTTGTGTAATGATTATCACAAACCTGTCTGTCACAATCAAAAAGTGCAATCAACAAAGTCGTAAGAAGAAAAACAATGCTGTCTGCTCTGTGGGACGCTAACGGGTCTGTCAGATGTTACAAAAAAAAAAAAATGTCAAAGCCGTGCTGAGCTTGTTGATGGATAAATATTATGTAGCAGAAGAAAAAAGGGAGAATTGGTGTCTTGTGTTTCACCATCAAAGCTTTTTTTTTTTATATCAGGGACAGAGGCTGGACAGGATGAACCTGTGTGTGGAGGAATGTGTGGTTCATGTTGTGTTCATAAAAGAAGGGCTGAATGAGACCCTCGCCCTACTGGACTGTACTGACTGGATGTTTGTCAGAGGCCTCAGTACAGCTTGCACAGATAGTGTTGACTGCGCCCTGGGAAGACCGCATTTTGGAGGCTTATGAAAGGAAGCTGGCAAAGTACCAGGGACTTCTGGAGGATTGACGGACACAGGGGTGGAAAGCACACCGCCATCCGCTGGAAGGAGGCTGCAGAGGCTCTGCAGGCCGCCCTCTCCACAGAGTCTACGTACACACGGAGCATGAGAGGGGGCGGCTGAGGAGAACAGACATCAGGACTGCAGGGAAAGCTTACAGGTGGATGAAAAGGAGTGATCTGAGGCCTCATCTGGGAACAATCTTAACACCTCACACCACAGGAAAGTTTGTCGAACCACCAAAAAATCTGGACTTTTTAAACTTATATTTAAGGGGGAAATGTAGCCAACAGTGCAATCAACACCTGAGGAGAAGTTACAAGCTCAGCGATAATAATCTTTTTAGAGTGTCATTAAATTGCACATGCTTGGACAGCCTTTAAGATACACTGATGCACTTAGATTTACTGTTTGATTGTCACCTCACAGACCAGCTGACAACAACCTCCAGTGCATTTTTTTTCCATTAGGGAAAAAAGATTCTTGATTCCGAGTCTTTAGGAAGATAATTTAAACGGCAATACATCTTTTCAGTGACAGGAAAAGTCAATGCTCCGACAACAAATCAGTTAATTGCGTCACTCTCTGGCAAAAGGCAGCCTCCTCTGGTGTATCATGCTCCATTTCAATGAGCTCCTGTTTATTCCACCACTTTGTTTTTTTTTTTTCTTCTCTCTCTCCTGTTAAATGCACCTGCGCGGTCTGAGAAATGCATGTCCTCACATTCCCTCTCCTGCAAAGTCCCCAAAGGCCCCGTCTTGCTGCGAGCAGACAATAGCTAAGCTGTGGAGAAAAAAAAAAAAGTCGAACTCAGAAGCTCGTAGCTTATCAGGACGTTCCAGGGACAGAACGAGACGTATTGAACTGTGACCTGGCACTTATTTTCTCCTCTTTCTCCTCCCAAGGTCGGTGTTATTTGGCACGCTCTACGTGAAAAATATGAAAGAGCTTCACATGCACAACACACACACACACACACACACACACACACACACACACACTTTTTCCTCTTCTACTTTCCTCCAGCAGTGTTGCTACAGTCAAACTTCAGCTCCCCCCCCCCGCCCCCCCACAGTGTCAGGACTGGAGCAGAAAAAAGCATGACTTCATCAGAGCCTTTTGTTTACATGTTAAAAGGGATATTTATGCAAAGTGGCTTCTTCTATAATAGCCTCCTGTTGATGAGATAAAATCATGTATTAAGGTTAATTACATTCTTCTAATTCTAACTCGATTAGAGTCACACAGGAGGAGTTATTTGGGCCGACATGCAAGTCAAATAGTGGGCCTGTTTCTGCTTCATATCAAACAGTTTGGGAAAGTGGGGCGTAATCGTCCATCTTGTGATGAATACTGTTGTTGTTTGAGAGTTGGATCAAAGTATGGATCAGTAAATTAAATTAACATTTTTTAATAATTATTAATTTTGTTTTGCTGAAAATCAAATTGAAAAAAAAAAAAAAGGTTTCAGCCTCTCAGACCTGTATTGTTGCAGAAGTTTGGACTGTTGGTCGGACATGTTTAATTCTCTTAAAACTCTTATTGTTTTTTTTTTTTTTGATAAAAATGTCATCTTCACGGGGCAGAAATTGTAAAAAAAACCAAAAAAAACCAAAAGGGATGTTGTTGCGGCGTCAAGTTAGTCACTTAGTCTAACACCTACTCTACACTAGCAGCTTCAGAAAGTTAAGAATAAGTAGATGTAGGTCGTCAATCTTTATGGTGATGCACTTGCTTGCTTCAAAAAACGCCTCACTGTAGCTTCAAGTCAGTTTATCAGACACACACACACTTTGAGATTCGATACAACACACACACACACTGGCAGCTAATTCAGCATGCACACGTCACACACCTGCCGCACCGTCTTTTGAACCCTGCTTTCAATGTGCAGGCCTCAGGCATGCTCTGCTGGGGATGTTTCTCAAAATACACCCATCACTCAAACCGCAGACAGCATCTCCTGCCCCTGCCCCCCCCCACCCCCCCCCCCCCCACTTTGTCGCTGTACTGCAGCAGGAGTCTCAAGGTGAAGGAGGGCGCTGCGCCTCTCCCTCTATAATAACTCACCTGTAGGACTGCCCACACACCAAGGAGAGAGAGAGGAGGGAAGCTTCATGCATCCAGCAAAAAAAAAAAAATCACTAAATCTATCTCTAAGGCCCCGGCTAAAAGGACAACGGAGGGAACAGGAGAGGTGACATTTACAAAGCAGGAGGAGCTTTGCTTTCCGACGTGAATGATGAAGTAACAGAAGAAGACAAATCTCACACACGGGGCGAGGCTTTTTTTAAAACTAGGGATGTAAGGGAAGGAATGAAAAATGAGGAGAAGAAGAAGCCCCGCTATTTCCCTCAAGAGAGAGGACGCAGTGTGACCTCGATGCCGGCCGGGGAGAGACGATAATAACTTTGTGTCTCTCTGCCCATGAAGTTCCTCACACGAGCAGAATGTAATTACACGTCGAGGTTTTGAGCTCTCTGTTTTCACATGAGCGCGGCCTGCTGGGACGCACAGAGGCGGGCACACAAAAAAGCCACTCTAAGGCGATTAAAAAAACCTACAAAAACCTGAGCAACATCAAAGTCTTAATCCTCCTCGGCTTCATATGTTGTACGTCAGGTGCTGTCTGATGAAACAAACTGAAAGACTGACTAAGAATGATTACAATTCTGTCTTTTTTTAAAATCACTTATCATCATCATGAGGAGTCTCGTCACCTACTTTTTCAGGTTTTAAAAAACAAACAGGAAACAGGCCGCACAAGTAAAGAAGTAAACGAGACCACAGCAGGCCTGCTTGGTTGTTCTCTTTCTTTTCTCACAGCCAAAAAATATTTGGCAGCAAAAAAGGGGGAAAAAAACAACAAAACAATCAACTTTAAACAGAGTAAGGGGGAAATAAAAAGCAAACAAAGAGTTTCTATAAAAAGGCTTGTCCTACTTCTTTTCATCTAACCAAACTAAAAAGAGGAAAACGGGAAGGACAGGAGGGAGCAAACAAGGGGACAAAGATGGATACAGAGGCGGCGAGAGGAGGTGAGAAAAGATGGAGGCAGGAGGAGAGAGAGTGAGGCGGGGGGGGGGATGCAGAGTGAGTTATGTAACGACAGAGACGTCTGTGATGTCAGCCGCTCTCCCCGTCTTCACCGGAGACGCCGCTCCCTTTGAAGAGGCAGGATCGAGCGCGCTAAACCGTACACACATTGCTCCGCATATTTTGACAGAATCTGGTTGTTTGTGTTGCAACCGACTTTAAAGTTGAGAGGGAACAAGTTGTGTTTACCGGCAGTGAAACATTGACTCAAGTTATGCACTGAGATACAACTTTTCCATTTTTTTTCCAGCGACTTTATACCTCCATTTGAGTTTAAGTCAGGAGGAAATGTTACAGTTTTTTTTCATGCCAGTACATTTGCTCTATTTATGCAGGAGGAAAACAATTCAACAACCTCAGCTCGATCCAAAGGCAACTGGACGTTTCTCTCCTCCGAAAGGCTTCTTCAGTTCTTAACTATCTGGTTGGACGGAGCTAGCCTCTGGATCATCAGCATGTTAATTAGCATCACATCAGAGTCGTTAACCTAGTTTTCGCCGTCGTTACCACCCCAGCTCCGTCCAACCAGATAGCTCAGGACTGAAGGAGCCTTTCGGAGGAGAGGCGACACGTCTTCAAGATCTTCAACCTGTCCAGATGTCTCAGTCTGGATGACTTAGAACCGACACTGACGTTTTGTGAAACAGTAATCTGGATTCATTAAACCTGGTGTACAGAACAGGTCAGATAAGATCCTCAACCCTCGAAAGCAGAAAACACATTTAACAAGTTCAATACTAGTAATGAACTCCAATGACATACGCTTACACACAGAGAATTCTGCATAATGAATACTGTTAAGGGATGATTAGACTTAATTACAACCTAGGCCTTTATTTAATTGCCATCTCTGTCTGTAATAATAACCTCACACTCAGGTCAATTGCAAAGAACTGCAAACACAGAGGACTTTAAAGACATCCAACAAGGAAAATAAACATATATAAGTGGGACTATTTTACTACATTTTACAAGTCCAGAGATTTGCCAAACTTATTTGAATTTAGACAGGAAAAAATGATGACCCAGTCTGGTAGTTTTGAACATCCACATCCACTACAGTTTACAGATCAGCTTCCTGTTTGTATTTTTGACTCGTGCAGCAGTCGTGTGAAAATGTTAAGAAAGCAACATAGGACAGGTGACATGCATTACTGTTTATACAGCTGCTAATATTCCAGATGTAACTTTTTTGTCACTATTGCAGGACTAGATTTTTTTGGGATGTATCTAGTGGTTTAAGTTCAGGCTCTTCCCCACATCTTGCTTTTAGTGAGCATCTGTGTTTCCGCCGATACTCCAAAGTCCCACTTAATACTCCTGCTCTCCTCCTCTCAGCCTGTTGTCCCGTCACAGCTCACAGACTCCACCCTGCAATCCTGTTAGTGCTTATCAGAGCATGGCTCGGGTCCAAAACACGAACACACACACGTCTACCTTTCCCACCGATCAATACTGAATTTACAGAGGCAGCTTTTCCCTCCCTAACTGAGCTCAGCTCTCTGGGGTGGCTGCTACCGACAGCCTGGGGACGTTTGGAGTGAACAGCACACACCTCTCACACGGCTGCTTACACACTTCAAATGGGAGGACACTTCTATTACCGACAGTCAAAACGAGGCACACTCTAAACAGGAGAGTAAATATAGACAAAAACACACTGACAGTCAGGCATACTAAAATCATTCATGTAGCTAACACAACCCAGACATTTCTATGACAATCAGAGCTTTCAAATATGATTCAACATTCAAGCTAGCAGCTCTTAAGAGTTGTGCTTTGACTACAATGCTAGTATCAACATGCTGTGTTGCTGAAAAAAACTTTGCAAACATGCTTATTTGGCAAATGCAATGTTCACCGGCCTTGTTTGACCATGTTAGCATGTTTACGTTAGCTTATTAGCATTTCACATAAAGCACAAAAGACATTTTTATGATTAAAAAAAAAGAACTCTCTCAAATGAAAGCCATGCTAGCAGCTCAACATGCTAATACCTATGCTGCTTTTGGCATGTGCATTCTTCATCATGTCATTTATCTTAGCTTACCATACTAGCATAATGTTTGCTAATTAGCATTTACCGCAAACTACAACGGAGGCTAGTTGGAATCTCATTGCAGTTATTTCTGTGCATGTCAAACTAATACAATTGTGACCTATTGTTGTTGGTGGAGAGGACCAATCAGTCATGACTGCCTGATTAAAACTGTTTAATCTGTTTTGAGCAACAATCGTAACTTGGTTTCAGACCTGCAGCCACCGTTAAGCTCTACTTTCCCTTCTAAAAAGGGACTAACTGGATTAGTCCCCCGACCAGATCAATAACAATCCTCACAAATATCAGCACATCTCCTCATGTGGGGCGTCCTCGGTGGATAAATAGGATTGGAAGTGCCGGAGATAAAAGTGGAATCACATTCTGACTAATTCCTCACAGGCGTCTTTGTTTCTGTGTCATTTCATCATCTCGGAGATCTGTCTCCCTTTAAAGTCCAAAGACCGAGGGGGGGAAAGCGGGTGATTCAGTGACTACACACGAGGTCTTTTGAATAAAATGCATGATCAAGAAAAGTCATTCTTTTGGAGGGATAAAAACAGGCGATGTGTCAACAGGAAGCAGTCCCTTTTTGTTTAATGCCACCACACACAGTGCAAATGTTTTCACACCGGGCGCCGATGTTCTCGCTCTTATCTCGGCGCAGTCAAACACGATCTGCAAATACTTCTTGACATTTGTCTTATCCTTGCTCGAGGTTGGAAACGTATGCAGGAATACTGCTAATCCACGTTCCATCGAAGGAGCTGATAGCAAAAGAGTTTGGTATTCTTATACCTTTCACTATTGAAATTTAATTTACTCTCCAATAAGCTCATCTGTGAAAAAAAACAAAAAAAACCTTCAACTATAACGAGACTTAGAATATCAAGGCTGCTTATCTCAGCATGCTACTATGACCTTCATGAAAATGTTACCACAATACTGTTAAGCAGGTTTCATATTCAACGATATAAAACGGTTGGTTCTGAACGTGATGTGGTTGGACAAAATGTATTCCAGAAGTGCTGAGATCAACGACAACAGCAGAGACACTTTGGACTTTCTGGAGGGAATGCTGGAGTACTCAGCCAGTGGTCCAGCAGTGCTGATATCAACTACAACAGCACTTTCTCTTTGTTTATTGGCACTAACTACAAAGTGCAGACGAGGCTAATAGAACATCTTTTAACCTGAAGATGCTGCCAGATTAGAAGTCAGAGAGTAACCAACATTTTCCACAGGGTACCTTGAATGTCTGTACCAAATCTCAAGTCCCCTTTTTGCCGCTCCTGCTATTATTGACGATTATCACCAACTACCAAGGGGCATGAAGAGTGAAAGGCTTAGAGGAGGTCAAAAAGCTCCAGCAACACTTGTAGATCAACTTTATTAACAAATTACACCGACGCGTTTGGGCTTGTGGCGTTCATCAGGGTCAGATTATTGACGATTTCAACATCATGGCAATCCATCCGATCACTTTTGAGATACATGCATCCGGACTAAAGTGTTGATGTTGTCCAATATGTAAGAGCAAAAAGCAGTTCCATTGAGCACTATTGGATCTGAGAAACATTTCCCCTACATTATATAACTGAGGAATAAATCCGAAAGTAGCCGACAGATCGACTGATTATAACAACAACAGTTTGCGGCAGGCCTACTCACCGCGGTGTCCTAATGCAGATTTAGCAAAAAGTCAATGAAAGCCCAATGTGACCCCGGAGTCGACTTGTTTGTCTGAACGTCTGTCTGCATGTGTGTGCGTCTGAGTGTATTTTTAGTGAAACTCTATCCTCGTGGTTACGTGTTTACCAGGAACATTCACACACACACACAAGCATCCCCGCCCCTCCCCGCCGTCAACACACACCAAACAAACTCACACAGTCACACATTCGAATAACCATTTCTCATTCGTTGTCTCCGTCCATCTCCCCAATCCGGTCCTCCTACTCGGCTCTCCTCTGCCCATAACTCGGGCGATAAATCTCACACATAAAGGAAAGACGAATGGGGATGAGGGCAGGGAAGGTGACGGCGAGAGAGATAGATGACACACTCGAAAAATAAATGTACGCTCGTCTATAAACGCACGCCGCATTGACATTCATCCCGTCTCCTTTCTTCTTTCGGTGTGTTTTTTCGCAGTGTGTGTGGGCGGGTGAAGGACACACCACGTCTCTCTCTCTCTCAGCTGAGAATAAAGAAGTCTTTGTAACCTCCAAGTCTCTCTGGACCTGGGCTTTAAACACATGTATCAAGAGGCTTCCTATCCACAGAAAGATATACACACACACACACACACACACACACACACACACACACACACACACACACACACACACCAGACACCATAAAACTCCCAAAAAATAAGCTCTTAAATCAGAAAGTGTTCCTTCAATGGACTGAAACTCAATTAGATCATCTTTAGATCTGCAGGCAATGTTGGAATCTTTCAAAAAGAAATTAAAGCTGCAGGGAAGTTGTGTTGTTAAGATGTTAAGAAGGCGAACGGAGAACAAAATAATCAGAAATAAGAGAAAAACAGAAGATAAAGACTCAGCACTCACCATCCTCTTTGCATTCCTCGGGCGGCTTTGCCTTCTTGGCGAGCCTCGGGTCCAGCCACGATGTCGTCTTGGTGTTGTGGCTGTAAAGAGACGAAAGGGAAAAGAGAGAGAGAGAGAGAGAGAGAGAGAGCGAGTGAGAGGGAGTGTGATAGATGGCGAGAGAGAGGAGACTTGGCAGAAAGCGAGAAGGAGGTTGGTGGATTCTTAATTCAGCCGGAGAATCATTTTCAGAGAGGAAAGATGAGACTCCCTCGTGTGCCAACCCTTCTGAAAAGGTGACGAGAAAGAAAAGAGGGGGGGCTGGAAAAAGCTTTGGGTTAACAAAATGGCAATCAATACTTTTAATTGGCTTACTAAGCAGGCAGAGGAGGAGGAGGAGGAAGAAGGGGGTGAGCGAGGGGAACAGCTGTGGGTTTGGCAGATTCATCCACAGCTCCCGGGGCACAGAGCTGGATCCAGATCAGATATGATGGCGTGTCCGGGAAAACTCAGAGCGCCTCTTCAACTCGTCTGAAGCTCAGGAGCCACAATGGCCTCTCTTTCATGATGACAGTAAGGAGAGGGGGGGAGGGGGATTGTATGCAAAGTGCCTACAGTAGAAAAGCGAGAAGATGAAGGAGGAAGAAGCAGCAAAGAGGCTTCCTTGTGTCTTTTTTTTTCTTTTCAGTACTTTTAACTTGGGCTTATGTCTCAAAGGGAAATTTGATTTTTGTACTTGAGACTTAAAGACACAGTACACCAATAATAAGATGAACAAAAACATAGAAAACATGAATGTGAACACACCAAGTGAGCACGTTTTGGTTAAATGTTTAAAAAGACGTCCACTGGTTGGTGATGGTGACCACCAGGCTCGCTGTCTTAGCATGGCTACGTTAGCTATCTGATAGTGAAGACGATGAATAATTGAAGCTCATGAGAATGTCTTAAATGTCGAAGGTATTCTGTCGACAAAGATTCCCAACTCCAGTGTGAGACATTCATGATTAAAGGAAAAAACATTTTAGAAAAAAAACAACTTTGTTTTAGCACCAAGTACAAATATGTTCAGTAAATGTTGATATGGATTCTGTGGTGTTAACAGATCCTGCATAAATATGTTGAATCTGGAGGTCAAGACAGGATTTTGGTAGCAGAAGTGTTCTAATTTTGTGGTTTTGCCCACTTACGTTTTATCAGGCATTGCTTGTAAGCAGCATAAACAGTCCGTGTGGGGAGTGATAAGAGCACGGTCGTATAATCCAGAATCCCCTCTGTGGTCTTCTCACAACCGTTCAGCTTTAATGGAGGCTTTTAAAAACATCTGCGTGCAAGTGCGGCTAACAATGCACACTTAGACCTGTCTTCTCAACACTGACTCACCAATTCCATTCTCCAGTCGGACCAATGGCAACGCAGAGGCACAGGAAGTTCTAGCATGAAGTCCTTTATCACAACTGACTACACCAGAAGCCCTGAAAAGTTCTCCATCGCTCCCAGAGGAATGCATATTGATCGCTAGATGATAGCTAATGAGTTCTGAGGATTTGTGGATATGCTCCTTACAGTAGATCAAGATATTTGAGTCCGGATCAAAACAGTAAATTTAGAGCCTAATGAAGTGTCTGCACATTTTTAAAGACAGAACATCTTTTTAAGACCCAAACTAATAAAATCTAATGCAATTTTTGCACAGCATAGCTTTGGTGCATTTGGGGAAGAACTAGCATTGCATCCATGGCTTGGGTATGCTTAAATCACAAGGAAATCCATAAAAACGATTGATGCTAACTAGGATTCAAACATGTCTTGTGTAAAGTGCTGTCTCCAATACAAACATCAAACTGAAGGCTTTTTTAAGACATTTTAAGGATCCACATGAATCACGATTTAAAGGTTAGTTAGTCAGTTTTGTTCTTTCCACCAACTCATCCTCCTTCTCTTTCTTCTTCCCCAC
The DNA here is from genome assembly GCF_963930695.1 of Labrus bergylta. Classification (NCBI taxonomy): domain Eukaryota; kingdom Metazoa; phylum Chordata; class Actinopteri; order Labriformes; family Labridae; genus Labrus; species Labrus bergylta. Next base: position 4,403,146 of record NC_089217.1, read on the forward strand.
CTTTTGACCTTTTTTTTTACCTTCCAACACACTGTCCTCCTCTTTTACGCTCCTCCTTCCCATCTTCTACTGCCATCTATTACTATTTATAGCCGACACATCTTCTACTATCTCCTCTTTTATGTCCTCCCCTCCTGTTTTCTCAATCCAAGCTATTTTTAATCACTATCACTTTCTTTCCCTTTCCTCCTCCATCTCTTTGCTTCTCGTCCTCCCCTCAGCTGGCTCACTTCAAGGGCTGCAGGTAAACGGATTGATCTCATATGGAGGCCAATCAAAGGCAAGCGCTCTCTTGGCAGCGGCTATCGCTTTGGCACAGCATCACATACACCACGGACGATTTTTTTTTTTTTTAAATTTGAAGCTGCATATCATATCCGCAGGCTAACTGCATTAGTTGTGTAATGTGCTTGATGGATGTGGCAGCATGAGGTTTCTATGTTTAGTGGGAGGAGACAGACGTTGTGGAGGGAATTTAAACGTCTGCTTCTTCGGTCGAACAGACATGAAGAAGCAACATGTGCCTGGCTTGATGACAACCGCATCCCCGCCTACTTCTTTCATAGTCTGGTGCTGCTGCTGCTGCTGCAGAGCTCCTAGAGGTTTATGACGCGTTCAGGCGTTCTGGGATTCAATCAATACTGTGGAGAAATTGAGCCTAATGACTGAAATGATATATTGATGCAATAAAAACCTTTTGGTAATGGCAGAATAATTTCCTCTTATGGCTACATTGGTTGATGCTATACAAGAACTACAAGCATGCAAATACAATTCCCATACCCCCACTAAGAAAACACACAAGAAGTCCATTATTTCTGGTGTAAGAAAGACTCACCTCCACTGTTTTACTGCTGCTGTAAAAAGCTAACAACTCCAGTGAATTAAACTTTAGCGCTTGTAAAACAGACTTATGGGTAAGGAGGTACTTCAGGGGACCTCTGAAACCCATTAAATCACCAAGCATCAATTACGATCCCTGTGTGTGTATTTGGTTTTTTGGGGTGGGGGGTGGGGGGGCTCTATTTACAGATTCTACACAATAATGCAGACTATGTACCTGGAGGTCTGGATTATCAGCACTGAAGTGTTCTTGTTTCCGTTTGTAGAATCTTGCAGTCTGAGCCGTGTTGACCAATAAGATATCAGCTGGCTTTTGTGTGTACTATTCTTACAATGATTCATTCATCGCTATTAAAGGCCATATATTCTCCTCCTTTTCAACCCGTTTAAATAAGTCTCAGAGCTCTCAAGAACATGTCTGTGAACTTTCTGGGTTAAAAATCCACTCTGATCCTGTATTTGATCATGCCTATAAACCCCTCTATTTCAGCCCTGCTCAGAACAGGCTGTTTCTGTGTCTGTACCTTTAAATGCAAATTAGCTGTGTTAGACCACGCCCCTTTCTGGAAGGGCTTGGGTGGCTTGAGCTTTCTCGCTCCATGCCCTATTGTTTACAGTGAGAAGGCAGACTCAGAGGTTCAGAACAAACACCTAGCTGTGGGAGTGTCACCCACCTGGGGGAGGGGTTACTGCCCTTTGTGATGTCATGAAGGGAAAATACACCAAACGGCCTGTTTGCATAACATGTGACTGCAAGTAAGTACACATTTGAAAGCAATGCTTCTTCCGAGTCTATGAATATTTTGGCTATACGTTTAGGTGGGCAAGAATAAATGTAAACAGTAATTAATTTTAGTTTCAAGAAGCCCAACCATCTGAATCTAAATTGCCAACCATCTGTTGAATTTGTTTCCCATCCAGGATTTATCAGCAGCACATAAAGTCTTTCATCATGCTCAGATGTAACCATGACACTTACTCTATGAAGTACACCTCTCCTTTCTCGGTGTACGCCATCTCCCAGTTGTCCGGCAGCGGCCCGAGCTCGTCGTTCTCGTCGGGTTTGGGTGCCGTGAATTTCGGGGACAGTCCGTCCTCTTTGAGCGCCTCTGTCGGGGCCTCCGCGGGGTGGCTCGGGGGGCCGATGTCTCCCGAAGCGTCTGTGCTCTTGTCCTCATGCTCACTCGACTCTGAGGTGACGACAGGGCAGGATGAGTCAGACATGACATTATCGCCAGAGGGAGGAGGGGAGAGATTGAAAGACAAGAGAAGGTGAAGCGAGGGAAAAAGGAGACGTAAGAGGCAGGGTGAGGAGATTGATTTAGAGTCAGGGTTAGGGTGGAGGCTGGGAAGAAAAAGAGGAAAGAATGATTAGAAAGAGGTGAGGAGAGGCGATGACTCAGGGGGAAAGACAGGAGCGAGGTGGTGGAAAGAGAGGGAATGATCGAGGTTAACAAGATAGAAAGACGAAGAAAGCGAAGGAGACAATAGAGATTGAGGGAGAAGCTGGCTGTGATGCCCTAGTTTGAGTTGTGGCAGCATCAGGAGGTGTCTGAGGGAGAGGAATAGTGTGTGTGGAGGAAAAAGAAAGAGTTGGCAAGTGTGTGTGCGTGCGCCTCCCAGAAGGAGGACTGGTGGAGGGGGACAAATGAGTGTGGGGGATTCAGAGATAATCTACAGAAGGGAAAGAGCGAGGTAGCTATCTGCTTAGATCACAGAGCCTGCTGTGCTCTATCGATTCCCCCTTCAGCCCTCCTGGTCAGCCCACACTCTGTCCCTCTTCACAGAAAAGAAAAACTCCTCCTGAGTGCAGAAGCCGACTTTTTTTTTTTTTTTTTTTTTTTAACATCCAACAGAGTCTGAAGTTATCGAGAGACGCAGCACCAGCGATAGCAATCAGTTAGAAATGTCTTCAGTCGCTTCATTTTCTCTCAGCTCACAGCGTCATGTTCAGAGTTGTCTGCGTCATTTCATGCAAATGAGGAAAAACAACTGGAGACTGGGATGTTCAATGTGTAAGTTTGGCCTCAAGTTAGGCTGTAAAGTTCACACTAAGCCCGATGTGTCGACTCGTCAAGTTTGTAACTCAAGTTGTGTCATTGTTTAGATGCACTGCGGTAAGTAACTAGTTAAACTTATTACGTCCAAACTAACCAAAATATTATGACAGAGATTACGTTTTAACTTCCTGTGACCAATCAGAGAAAAAGCCATGTTTGTTACAGTGGAGTCATGTTCAACTAGCGGCTATGAACACGTCTGAATCCATGGAGTCAGTCATTGTCTTCTTTTTAATCATCTCTGGACATCGAAGAAAAAAATCTATACAAAATTTGGCATGTCGTCAACTAACTCTCCGTAATTTAATATTGTACACTCTTATGTTGAATACAACTTTAAATTATATATTCCATCCCATTTTCTGACTTTTTTAACTTTAAATATTTATTTATTTATTTGAACACATTTTCATATTTACTCTTCTCTGTGATTGTTAATCATTGTTAAAGTGATTTTGACATTTTCTATTTGAATGTCCCTTTTCCTCTTTGTCGTGATGCTTTTGATGTCTGACCACTCTGGAGTACTACAACACTACTGTAAAGCTCTTTTGGGTATAATCTATGAAGATGTTTTTTACCCTGTACAGTATATTAAATGAACTACATATCAATAAACGTATTAAATCTTTTATATCCAAATTAAAGTCAAATGTTGTGATTTAATTTAGCATGAGGAATAACGGAGAATTCTTGATTTAATCCTGTAAAGCACTTTAAAAAGGAATTGTGCTGATTACTGTTAAAACTGTATTATTGTCCTTTCAGAATAAATGACATAATAAATGTATACTCACATCATGTTTGTTGTTTCTAACTTCACGTATTCAAACTGCTCAGTTTGGTCATTTCCTCATCACGGTTAGAATAATGTTAATATGTAAAAAAAATGCTGCATTCATAACGTCTTTACTGTCATGATCAAAGCTCATGATAGTTTAAACTAGCAGGATATCAGAGAAATGTCTCGACCTAATCTTGAAAAAAAGACCTACCTTGTATGAGATCCTTCCGGTTAGTAAACCAAAATTTCATCTTTAGACCAAACGTCCTTCTGCTTTAAAAACCACCTGGGACACCGTTTATCTGACGGGGGAAAAAAAGCGATAAGACTAACACTTTGTCTTGTCGTGCTGCCTCTGACTGAAGCGAGAGACTTGGCTGTCCTCGGGTCATAAAACCAGCTTAGAAAGTCACAGGACCAGAGCATGGTTCTGGATTTGGAATCACAAAAATCAAACTCATAAAAGCCTCTTTTATGATGGTCGTATCATGTGATGCATTCAAAGGCTATTTGTTTGTGTAAACCCCATGTGTTGGGCCGTGTGTGCCTATTTGGACGTCTGTACAACGCGCACAATAAAAGGTGCATTCACAGGCGTCTTATCTCAGTCCGAGGTTCTGAATGTTTGATTTTGCAGGTAAACATTTGTATAAAGAAGTATCTGTTTTTTCCATCTGTGGGAATAAGAAGGGCCTTGAGAGCTTTGGCCTTGTTTTGTGATGTGTTTACTGTCCCTTTCTCCCTTTTTTTCAGACTTCACAGAGATGATAACAATGGTCTGGACAGGTCGGATTCACCAGAGAGCGGAGAAACGTTTTGTTAAAAAGTCCTTGTTGGTCTATAAAGAGCTGCAGGCTGCGGTTAAATTGAGAGGAATGATGGGGGTAATGCCTACAGAATATCAGGGCTGGAACAGTGTTCAATAATAATACCTAATGAATGATACACTCATCGAAAAAAAGCTACGGCACTAATGTTTTAATCAGAAAGCGTTTGGACTGCGGAGGTAATCACTGAATGTGAGAGTGAATAATAATTCACAGTTTACATTCCAGTTCATTAAACAGCACATAAAGATATTTGTGTAACCAATTAAACGTGATAATCTGCCATAAAATCATTTTCCTGGAAATACTCATTAAAGCAATCTGTTTCTCTGTTGCTAGGCTACCACTCTAAAAAGAGTCTGTTGCTCTGACTTCAATGACAATCTAACAGATCAGCCTGACACAAAACCAAGCTGTCATGATGAGGCTTCTGGCCCCGAGTGACCCCCTCTGACTCTGCATCTGTGTAGCCGCTGACCTGGGGTGACGGCGACGCCGTTTCCATTGACGATGGGTCTCTCCTCCTCCTCCTCCTCGGGGGGCTCGATGCTGGCCTTCTCCATGTTGCTGACTGACTTGTTACGCTTCCTCTTGCCCTCGGAGCTGGGTCTGGCGCCCGGCAGCAGCTGATCCGTTACATTTAGCAGCAGAGCGCTGGGCTCGGCCGGAGGCTTCGGGGTACCGTAGAAGTTTTCTGGAACAAAGGGAAGGAAAACATGTAATCATCAGCATATTATCACAGCCAAAGTGGGAATGTTAGCATTTAGCACAGTTTGACCCTCCAAAGCTTTTAGCATGTCTGCTGCTCCTTGTATAGCTTACTTTTAAAACAATCTAGGAGCCTGTTGGTTATCTTTTGATGATGATTTAGCCTCTGGTTGTGATGGCAAATTGTTCAAAGCTTCTGGTGTAATTTGCTGGTGTAAGCGACCAGATCTTTACTTTCTGTGTGATGGTCAATGCTAACAGGTCAAGTAGCAACCTGCAAAAGTGAAGTTAGTGTGGCGAGAAGCTGTTGTTTTCCTGTTTTCTGCTCTCACATACAAATGACCTTAGAGGTTAATAATATGCCAATAATTGTGTGATGATTGCCTTTTTTTGCCTCCCCACACAGACGTGTTTCCCTGCAGACAACCAAAGCCCAAACGAAATGAAAGCACACAATGCTACAAACGGAAACCAGAACATAAATATCTTGTTCCTCTCCAAAAGTTTCTGCATTCATATCCAGATATTTTTTCAAAGACAATGCCTTTTTCTGTAAAATTCAACAACCCAATACTTTAGCTTATGACAATCCCCAAAGGGAACAAGTGCATTTCTGAATATCTGCATTGACATTCCATTTTAATAAAGGGGAACATAGCGATAAAGAAAAAAATCCATGCACTGAATGTAAAACCCCAAAATGTAAAAGACCCTAAAAGAGTAAAGACAAGACGAGCAAAGTGACTAAAGAGTGAAGAACGTAAGGACAAGAGATGTGGAAATTTATTAAGTCGGAGGAAGCACACGACGTCGCTGCAGCAGCTTTAGGGAGGATGAGGTGTTCAGAGCCGCTGACATGCTGTTCCCTGTCAAAGCCAGCTGATCCATGAACACACAAGCTGTGGGCTCGGGATCACATCGTGTCTGACAATATCACAACAGGAGGCAGCAAAGCAACGCATAGCTGACAACAAGGCCTCTTTGGCATGCATGCACAATGTCATGAGCTAATTTCACCCATTGTCAGGAGCTGCATCTCCTCTGCACATCATCGGACCATGTAGGGATCTCTTTGTGTATCAGACTGTGAGTTTTCTGCATGGCTTCAGACTCAACGATCTATGTATCTTTAAGTTTTGGTCTCTGGTTAGGACCAACTATCTGCCTCCGGGAAATGCACTTTTCCAATTGGTCCTAACTCAACAGCCCCATTCCACCATGCAAATCATTTGACATCGTATTATCTTTTGTTATGTCTGCTGACAGCAGCCCAATCCCTCTGACAGTCTTCTCCAGTCATTGTTAGACCTCATGACTTCAGTTTTCTTTTTCTTTTCTTAACTCCAAGAGTCACAGTGATTTTCTTTTCAGCAACCACTTTCATTTAAAAGTAGAAAAGGTAAGAGAGGAATTCAAGTGTTGAGTTTTTAAATGTACTTTTTCATTGCTTTTAGAAGACAAAACAAGATTTCCATTCACGTCTTTTGGATTGTGGTTGCAGCAGAATTACACTGACTTTACCTGCAAGGCAGAAATGGGAATTAGTGTTTGTTTGTAGTGGGTTCTTTTTTTACTGGTGAGCCAAAAAAAAAATATTCACTGACTTAAATAAAGAAACAGTTGTTAGGTATTGATATTCAGTGTGTATGGTTACTTTGAATCACAAATAGCACTTCACCTAAACTATTAAAGAATACCTATAAAATGACATTTTGGCATTGATAAGTCATATACTTGTATTTGGAAGCAAGACATTCATAATTTCATGGTTACTTTATCTTCTGACAATTTGACATTCTGCAGGTTTTCCCACATCTACAGCAAAGTTTTCCTTCTCGAGATAATCAATGGAGATAATCTGAATTAAGCTGGCGTCTCATGTTGGTCCAAAGTCCGAGAGATGTTCTTTTCTTTTCAAAGATCAGACACAGCGTTCCTCCGAGGCTACATTTCAAATCCAAAGGCATGGATGAAAGTTGGAGAGATTGTCTTTACAGAATCGGTTCAGAGGACTTCAGCCACAGTTGTGGTCTGCAGTCGAGTTTGGTGTAAGATTAGCACACCGTAGCTATCTCTTCTGCTGCACCCAAGTCTCCCTGGCAGAAATAACAGACAGAAGAAGACGATGTGTTTGGAAATCCATGGAGATTATTCTAAAGCACTGGGGCTAGAGAATCAGAGACAAACTCCAACACGACTTCAGACAGTTCCGGGGGAAAAAAACAGGAAGAACAGCGAATGAGGTTTAAAAAAATATATCAGTCGGTGTCTCCCTTTGCAGGGGAAAAGACCTATTGAAACATTATGTTCTGAGAAAACATGAAGGCTGAAATGAAAAATGAAAGAGAGTAGCTGTAAAAAAGATTACTGGGACTGTCTGGATTAGAACCCCAAACTGGCGACATAAATCCCGGAGCCTTAACGAGCTGTAGAAATAAAAAGAAAGTGCTCTGAATGCTCAACGCGTGTGAACTTAAACAACCTGCAGCATCACACAAACTTGGACTTTGAAGTCTGAGTAAGAGGTGGAACGAGTGTCACATCTGACAGCCATGCTGATCTCACCTACACTCTGATGAAGCTAAGAAAAAGACATGAAAGCCTTTATTAGCAGATTCCCCCAAACTCATGCTTGGAAAGATGAAACATTGGAAAAGGTAATGGGAGGTGGGTTTTGGAGCTTCAAGGGTTCCAGACAAAAGTTAGTTTTTTATTTCCCTGCCATAAAAATGACAAAATTAAGACGTATGCCAAGGGGTTGCCAACATTCAGGACAGATTCTGGTATAACTGGCTGAATTTTCTCCACCCATGGCGTCATTGTGAGCTAATGTGACATGCTAAACATGTACCTGCCCATCCATCCATCCACCCAGACCCATCCATCCATCCATCCATTATCCATCCAGACCCATCCATCCATCCATCCAGACCCTTCCATTCATCCAGACCCATCCATCCAGACCCATCCATCCATCCATCCATCCAGACCCATCCATCCATCCATCCATTATCCATCCAGACCCATCCATTCATCCAGACCCATCCATCCAGACCCATCCATCCAACCATCCAGACCCATCCATCCATCAATCCATCAATCAATCCACCCACCCACCCATCCATCCATCAATCCATCCATCAATCCATCAATCCATTATCCATCCATCATTCCATCCATCAATCCATTATCTATCATCCATCCATCCATCCACCAATCTATCCATCCATCAATCCATCCATCCATCCATCCATCCATCAATCCATTATCCATCCACCAATCTATCCATCAATCCATCCATCCATCCATCCACCAATCTATCCATCCATCAATCCATCCATCCATCCATCCATCAATCCATCAATCCATTATCCATCCATCCATTATCCATCCATCATTCCATCCATCCATCAATCCATTATCTATCATCCATCCATCCATCCACCAATCTATCCATCCATCAATCCATCCATCCATCCATCCATCCATCCATCAATCCATTATCCATCCATCATCCATCAATCCATCCATCCATCAATCCATCCATCCATTATCCATCCATCCATCCATCCATCAATCCATCAATCCATTATCCATCCATCATCCATCAATCCACCAATCTATCCATCAATCCATCCATCCATTATTCATCCATCATCCATCAATCCATCCACCCATTCATCCATCAATCCATTATCCATCCATCTTAAACTGGAATACAGCAGGTCAAAATGCAGACGTTTTTTCAACTGGGACATTCCTACCCCCAACTCTGAATGGAGTGCAGTATTAGAGAAAAAATAATTACCACTACTGACATAAATATCTAACCAGATTTGGTATTTAGCTGCCAATCAAAGAGCTTGAAATTCTGCTGCATGTATTACTCACAAAGAGCTAAAGCTGCCTTCAGGATTTGAGCAGTGGAGGGAGTGAATGACACATGTGAAAGTCACAAGCAAGTCTCAAGTTACTGTGGTGAGAACAGGTCCTGTGGAGGTCAGCTGTGTCTTCAGTCTAAGTTCAGTCTCAAGTCAGGTGTTATCAATGTTAATCTCCACTCATTCAATTATCAACCTCAGTCATGCAAAGTCCCCCAACTTTGGATTTTGGGTCAATATCAAAAGTATTCTGTGACTATGACTGACTATAATGGAGTACATTTATTCCTAACTGATGAAATGATGATGCTTACTATAACAGCAGCAGAGGCTCTTGGGTAGTGTAGCTTTCCTGGCCCCTGAGCCGAATCAGGCCCGTCAAAGATTTTCTAAAGCCTCACACATGCTAAGACTTTATTGTTGATTCGAAAGCCAGAAAATTATCATTTCTTTCCACAATCGTTAATTCCCCTCAGCCTTTTAAGCTCATCCACTTAATTTGGTAGCTGGGATATCAAATGTTTAAAAAAAAAAAAAAACCTTTAACAAGCATCCAACAGCACTCAAAGATTAGATGGATGTCGTCTTAGTGGCGTCCCCATTGGTTACTGAAGTGAAGCTTGGAAGACCGACAATGTTGGTCTCCATATTGGAAATGCAGTTTCAAACTAACTTTTTGATCAACCTACAAACAGGCAAAAAGGTGGAGTTGAGGTGGGGGCCTGTAGCAGTTAGTGTTGAATAACTGTTATCCTTCATACAATCAAAACTAAAGAGTTCTAAAGTGTGTGCCAATAGGACATGAACTATTCAGACTAAAACTGTTTTTTTGAACCAAGCTATAAACATTTTATTTCTGACCAACTCGATGGACAATCGATGAACAGCAGTTTTTTTTTTTTTACTTCTGCATTGGCTTCATTTTTCAAACCCTGATGTTTTAACCATGATTCAAGAGAGGAGGATTGTAATCTTTTTTTATTTAGCGGAGGTTTATAAGTCCAATACATCCAGTAGCTGCAGGCTGAAAATACAAACTGAAATGAAAGTGCAATCATACAAAGAGAAGAGAGAATCACAAGTTTCCTTTGCTTTGGAGTCACAAGAGTTGAGAGTTATTGTTAAAGAATGGGCCAAAGTTTGAAAGAAAACCTTCCCAGTATACCCTCCAGGCAGTCTAAATTAAGAAACAACAGCAAAGTGAAGAAAACAACGTGATTTCTAAGACACAGAGTGGAAAAAAAATACACTTCTGTTGCCATAGTACAAACCTACAGTATAGTGTTGCTACATTTCCCCCCAGGCTCTTGTGTTTCTAAGAGAGATATTATTGAAAGACACTTTTTACATTTATAGTAAGAAAGCACTTTCTCAACTGTTTCTTTCTCCATCTTAGTGAATCAATTTGTGTTTTACAACTATTTCAGATATTTTTTTCCATCAAAGACAAACAGCTAACGGTTGTTTTTGTGTCCTTTTCAAGGACTCTTCCTTCTTTTGGTTACAACAACTTAAAAAGCTTCTTTCTGCTCAAATGGAAAGCTTTCCTTTTCAAATTTCACCCCCTCTGCCTTTCTTCCACATCTAATTGGCCATTAAATTATTAAACTATATAAAACGCTGAATGATGGGCGAGTGACCGCGCCGAAGAATCTCCCCGTGGAATGCAGCTCCCATCCCTTTAAGGATCTAACATTGCTTCTGGCAACCGACCGTTAAATTGGCCGTCTGCTTATTTTCCCTCTCCTGTGCAGCGGTGGCAGGTGAACAGAGACTGGAGTTAAGGTGAAAGAGAACAATCTGTGTGTTATCTTTATGAAGGCAGCAGGGGTTCTCCTGAGAGATGGCGCTGGCCTGGAAGACGAGTGTTTTTTTTTCAGAGCGGTTAAAAAAAAGAAAAGAATCGGAAGCCTTGGGAAAGTCTGACCGCAGAAGAGAGAGAGGATGGGAAGTGTCTGTTTGTTTTGATTAGGAAGCTGAAGAGCCCGGAGAGAGGACACTGGAAGGGACCGCTCTCATGTGAGTGTGTGTTTGCGCGTGTGCGATTTGCTTCTCCTTGTCCAGAATTTTACAAAGTATCCCTTCCTGTGTCATTCTTGACTGATGACACTCTCTTCTCCACAAAAGCCAAAAGATGGATGGATTGAAGTGAGTTTGTGGGTGTTTGTGAAGTGAGTGGACGTGGAGTGATGAGCCCGTCTCAGCATTTATTCAAACCGCTGTCACTTGCATGGAGAAAAATGCCTTTGGTGCCACGTCGCTGCATAAATTCATGACATTTCTTTTTTTTTGGGAGGGGGAAGGAAATATCACAAAGGAGAGCAGCTGCAATCATAAGCGTGACTCGGCTAAATCCTTACCTTCATATGTTCCGCTCTCTAGCAGGGCTCCGCTTTTCTCCAATTCCATAAACCGGTCAACGGTCACGAAATTATAATCCACCCCCGGGACTTCTCCCTCCTTGGGCTGCCTGGTTGTGCCTGCGGGAGATAAGGGAGAAGAGTGTTAGAGCTTTTGAACGCCTCATCACCGCTGAATGCGAGTAAGTAAGACTCAGTCTTTGTCTGTGGTTTTTGAGAAAAGATCAGAACATACCAGCGCTGAAACACGATGACCCTGACCCGACGTGATTCAATAAGTGCCCTTCTTATTCCCTTTTTTTTTGTCCCCCTTTTTTTTTTTTGCTTTGTGCACAGCTGAGGCTGTACATTTGAGCTTTCACGGGCGAGGGAGGGGCAAGGTGCAATTTCAGGAGCTATAAGTGATGCAATTTGGACACCGGGAGGAGAAATTCTGTCGATTTGCATGTAGCCGACTGCCTGTCAAAGACACCCTGACAGGAGCAATGCAGCAGGGAGGGAAATATTTGACCTTAAAAGCAGCATTTTCCGTCAACAATGCGAGTCGAAGTATTTACAATGTTAAACTGAGCTACAAACTAAGTGCTTCCTCATCACCGTGTGCTAATTACTCCTGTTAAAGCTGATCCCGGCTGTGATAACAGGCGCAGGCACTCTCCCCCCGAGGTGCTGAACGTTTTTTTTTTTTTTTACATCTGAGCGAGGGTTGTTCACACTAAAAGAGGAGCCTGTAAAAAGCACACTTGTTAGCCCCTCACTGCCGCATATAAAAGTATCCATCTGTGGGTTTTTTTTTTTTAAAGTTAGCAGGGGAGCCACTATGCTACTGATCAGCCCTGGTGGGTGGTGCAGGCTGATTTGACTTTAAAAAGCCTGACTGACATGGCTCCTGGCTTGAGTTATGAGCTGTGAGAGGTGCTGAGCTGTGCTGTGCAGTCATGGCAGAGGAATCAACATCTTCGTTTCTTTCCAGACACCGATCATAAATTTGTAATAACTCAAAAAAAGAACTAGGGCTGTCACGATAATGGAATTGTAATGAATACCTGTTTCGATACCATGGCAACTAAAATAGAAGTCCTAGGCACCCAGTATTGGGTTATTTCATAGGGTTAACATAATGCTGTAAACTGTCTTGACATTACTACCGCTTTCAAGCTTCATTCATAGCATTTTGTTTGTACAATGTCTTCAGAAAGCTGAATCATTATTGTTGGCCTTGAATTGTGATTGAAGACTCAGGATTTTCTAATAACTTCCGTCAAGAGACAAGGTTTCAACTTCCTTCAACAACGTAGTGAAGAATTCAAATAAGGCCGTTAAGCCGGTTCGCCAAGCCTTTCCTAAGTTGTCTTTTTAATGTGCTGATTAATTGCTCCTCAAATTGGGAAAAAATAAAGGCACAGGAGGCTTTACAATCAGCTCGACGGATGGAGTCTGAGCAAGTTGGAGTTTGATCTTTGTTCACAGAGGAGTTCAAGTCTGAGGAGTCTTTTTGTTCTGCTGTCAAACACGACTATGATGTGGAAGAAAGAGGCATCAGTACGCACTTCTTCAGACCTCCAAATTGAGTTTTTGTCGACGACCTCTAAAGCAAAAAAAAACCAACAAACTGCAACTGCTGACTGAGTCATTTGTAAGAGCTTTTAATACGAGCAAACGAGCAGCAGGGACCACTGTTGTTTGCTGAATATGTGTGCATGCGTGTGTGTGTGTGTTTGTGCTGCACCTCCAGTAGGAGAGTTTTATGATTGTTTGTCTGCCTTCATGGGGGCTTGTGTACCCGTCAGATTAGCTTTCCTTTACAGGCAGAGCGACAGACTGAGCAGCACACACACACACACACACACACACACACACACACACACACATTTCAAAGAGGACCTTTGATGTTGCAAATCTATATTTAGCAGCATCTTCTGGAGGGGACTTCTCTCGGGTGACAATTTCTAAATGGAGGCAACCACAATGCAGCTCGATTTCCACTCCTTTGTATGTGGGTCAGGGTCCTGCGGTGCAAATCAGCTGTTCTAAAAATACAGCAACCACCGCGAAGTGCTCGTGGATATCTTTAAGAAAAGAATATAATCATTGTTTACAATGGCTTGATTAAAGAAAATTGGGAAACTCATTACGGTTAAATGATGCGTTCATCATTTTGTCCGCCTGCAGAACCCCTTCAGGTGTGTTTCTGCATTTGGGTCGTTTCAGGAATGTGGGAAGCTAACTCTACTAAAGTACTTTTGTTTCTGTTTTTGCAGAGACATCCGTCCCCATCTGTCCCTGTTTGATTTGGGGACAGAATGAGACATACATGTAGAAGAAGAGACTGACAAACTGGTGCAAATGTTGTGCAAAGAAGTTAATCCTGAAATAGAAATAGAGACTTCTCCAAAAAGGTTTTATGACTGCATTTGCAACTCTGAGCATTGATCTACCTAAAAATTGTCTCCAAAGCCAACAAAAAGTTTAAGACACAAAGTCAAAAGAAGATTTTTTTTGCCACTTCCTGCAACTGCACAGAAAATATTCTTGGCAGCTGTTGCTCCTCTCGTGATCGAAATCAACAAACAAGACAGAAAAAGGGTATAAAAAAAAAAAACAGGAAATCATAATCGAGATGGGGTTATCAGTAAAAATGGACGCTAACAGATTACTAAACGCTGGAACATCATCCCCCTTAAGTAGTCAGCACAAGATTTACTAGTTCACTAAACTAGTTCTTCTGTTTCTTTTATCAATGTAGGTCCACATTAGATGTTGTGTCTAAGCTGTTATGCATCTTCTAGCCACTAGAGGGGGCTGTAAGCTCTGGTTATTGGGCCTGTTAACCCGTCTCTACTGCACAAACATAAAATACACTTTGTAAGCGTAAGGGGAGGTAAACTGGAATACAACCGCCCAACTGGAGCAATTAATCACCACACTTATCACAGGAACGTGGTTGTGATCCTGCAAGGTGGACCGAAGTCTGGTGGTGCTAGCACTGCTAACGCTAGCAACAATTAGCAATCCCTTTTGACACAAAAATAGCAGTCAGTTTCCTTATTGAAATCGTGATGAACTGTAGTAATATGTTTTGGAATATGTAAGCAATACATGTGTGTCTTCTTACCTTTAGATTTAACAACTAGTCTAAATTTGAGTTTAATCGACAGGGAAATTATTCTCTAGGAACATCCCTAGACTTTGGTTGTAGGAGTAAGATGTTATTATAGTAACAGGTGTGTATTTAAAGACAGCTAATAGCTAAGAGAGGGGCTTAAGAGGGGGGCTTGTAACGTGGGCTGATGCTCAAGTGCCCTACAGCCACCCCGCTGTTCTCCAGTACACCCTTGAGCCAGATTCAACTCCACAACCACAGGTCACCAGTCACATTCTCACTAGTGCAGCTGAGCACCATTACCTGCTGCCCTGGTCACAGCTCACACCTGGAGTGGTTTCATTCTGGGACTAGTGCTCCTACAGAATACATTAACACCCCTACGTTAATAAAAACACTGTAATAAATGTTTGGCTTCTATTTTCGGGGTTCACATTTGAGCGTTAAATAGTAAAAACACTAACCTGAGCTTAAACTGAACCTGAGATAACTGGAGGTAAAATAAAAAATAAAAAAGGCTCAGTGGGGACCCAGACAATCTGTGGAAAGCGGAAAGATTGGCCTCTATTTGAAACAAAGGATTTAGATCCAGAGAATAACCTGAGGCGTCACAGAGAGATTGTAATGTGTATTCATGACAGGAAGTTAAAGCGTGCGTAAAGACCCCGAGGAAATGATTATACCATGGCCATTCATTAATCATTTGCATAGAACTACTTAGCAATACAATTGAAACACAAGAAAAAAAAATATCTGAATTTACACAAAGTTTAGTGCAGAATGTTTTTTTTTTTTTTGGGTTCAGAATGAGAGCAGTGATGCCCTGTTACGAAATGAAGGCAGAGAGGCAGAAAATAAAGAACATAATGGCTTTCTAATTATGACAGTTATGATGTTGGTGCACTCTCCCAGGCTGAACAGTGAGAGCGTCTGAGGGACAAATGGAACAGAATGTCAGGTTGTTTTGTTCTGAGGTTGGGTTAAAACACGCCGCCTCTTTTCTTTCTCAGAAATGAAAGTAATCTTCTATTTCGGGGGGCTGCATCCTTCGGAGGGCGCGTTTGGAGCCGGATTACGTCACAGCGGTGGGTCAAAGGGCAGGCTGACAAGTATTTACGATGAGTGATACATTTTACATGATGATATTATCTAACAGAGAACATATCTTACACATGTGCAGGACAAGATCAGCAAGAAGTCCACAGGGGGCGCCAAAATCAACACAAACTGACAGCTCCTCATGGAAGCTTTAAAGCAAACAGCCTTAGAGAGCTGCTAGCATGGATGTAGAACTGTATTTATTTATTTATCATATTTAACTCCATCTCCAGTATATAGACATTTTAGCCTTAGTCTTAATGTTTTAATTTTTTAAGCATTTAGTGTAGTAGTGCAGTGCCAGATGATCGTTTCCTTTTAATGTACAGTCAACTGGTGGCAGTAAAGGAATACTTAATTTCATTAAACAAGTACAGCAGCCCACATATTTTACTGTTATTGCTGTAGCTTTAGGTGTACATTAATGTTAAGTAGCTTGTTGGCATCGCTGAATAAACTCTCTCCTTGTGGTTTAAATCCACACATAAAGACAGCAGGCCCATATGAGCCACTTATTAAATGTTTGTCTTTATTCAATTTAGTGTATTCACTGAATTTTACGTTGGTTTCTTTGAAGAAGATAACAGCCACATTGATCTGCTGAGTCATCATCGCTGAGGCTGCCCTTGTCCTTTTTTTCAGTTCCATCCGTCTTGTTTCTGGTGTCTTTCATCTTCTCTAACCCAATTTGAAGCACACAAAGTAATAGCAATTTCATCCAGCCATGCAGTAACAGTCCCCTTCTGCACAATTTCAGTCGTGTCAAAGCTTTAGATTTCTTTCCGAGACCAAAATGGATGGATTCATGTTTTGCCTGTCAGGAAGAATTGTATTTCAGCAGCTATCAATCCGTCCTTCTTATGATGCGCCCGGATCCAAGGGGAAGTGAACTGTTGCTCTTTTGTTGTCATGCGAGTTTGACTGCGAGACTTTAGTCTAGACGAAGTTAAACACGATCTGAGAATATTCTCCTGAACCAGATACGCAGGTAAAGCAGAGGTAAGGCTTTTGGTTTATTACTTCATCCTGAGGCTGCCATGTCTCTGCTAATTTTTCAATTTCTCCAGAGTCTGTGTGTGGACGACATTTTCTTCCACTTCGTCCAATCTAAAGTTCACCGGTGCCCAAATTGGATGACCTGATAGCTGGGTCAGGCTTTCCTCAGCTAGACTCGGTGGCAGGATTTCTCAGATGGCAACCATCGACAGGTGTTTGTTTGAGCTGTGAGGTATCTTTCCATCTATCTAGCAAGTCACACATCTACTGCAATCTGGCCAACAGTATGGAGGCTAAATGAACGGCTGGTTTTGCTTCGATTTTAATGCAATAAACGAGTTGAAAAGCAAATATCTTTTGAAATTCTTCGTCTTATTTTTTGAAAAAGAATCAATAACATTTCCTTCCTTTCAACTTGCAAGTACACACAAATAACGCACATTTGCTTATCCATATGGTTCACATGTTCCTGCATATATTTGCTTCTTTGCATATCTTTGATTATTTTTGGGTTAGGATTATTAATGCCTTTGCTTTTGGTCTAAAAACATGTGCTGCCGATAAAGGAGCAAAGCTATTAAGTTCAAAAACATGACACCTGCTGGTGTTGTGTGTCATGCAGAGGTTATGGACTGTATCAGTGAGCTTTGAGCCTCCAGCAAATGTCAATGTCTCTTTTTTCTACTGTCACAACAATCCAGTGTTGTGGACGTTCGCCTCAGGCCGGACATCGAAGGCACGTCGTGCCCTTTAACACCCTAAACCCTCTGTTATGACTGGCCAACACAGTGTCAGCACGGCCCATTGTTACCCCCCTAATCTAGCCATTAGCCAATTAGGAAGTGACGGGCAGCTGTAATGCCCCTGCATTAGAGGGATGGATTAGTTTTCCATTCAGCGCTTGGCTGCAGCCTGCGGGCAAAATGGTCTGACGGAGGACAGTGTACTCCTGAAAAAGCTGCTTTCACTGCACTTTGCCTTTCGTTCAATGGCAAATGTGAAGATGTGCTTATTCACTGTTTCCACCGACGATGATGACACTTAACATGGCTCTGCTGTCTAATCATATCCACAGGAATGTTTTCCTTCTTCACCGAATACCCCTCATTTTTTCACTTCTTCCTCACTTAAAGAGATTTCAGGTTCATTCCGGTTTAGTGAGTGACTCTGTGTTGCTCCCCCTGCTTATTGACAGCCAGTAATGTGGGATAGATTAGAGAAAGTCAGGCAGTGAACCGCACTCCCCCCCCCCCCCCCCCCCCCGCCTGATGGCCCTCTGCCGCCCTCCCCTGAATTCCATTAATAGCTCTGCCCTCCAGGAGGTGCTGGGTGCACTGCCTGTAACACAGCCAGGGATATTGATGACTGCATCCTCCCAACCAAGGAGAGACGAGAGGGGGGAAGGATGGGTGGAGAGGGCTGATAAAGAAATATAGAGGTGGTTTGATAGGAACGAATATGAGGGAATTATCATGAAGGCATGTACACCTTTAAAGCTCGACAGTAGAAATAATCTCAAAGTGCTTACATTGGTATTTTGGTTAATTGTGATGTCATTTCTTGAAGTAGGAAGGGATATGTTCTCACTCAGAAGTTATTTGATGCTGAATTTTATGAGCAGAGTCCAAAGTCAAGGAAAGAAAGGAAATTCCTACTTTTGAACTGAAACGATCATAAGCTCGTTATCACTCATTACAGCGTGAGATCGTGCTCTTTCTGTCTCTCTGCTTCACATACACACTCACACACACACACACACACACACACACACACTCATCTCCTCCTGAATTGATAACAAAATGGACAAATCAGACACACAAAGGGGGAAATTATTTCTCGTCTTTGTTCTGCCTTTGTTTTAGAGATATGACAGTGGATAGAGTCGGAAATCGGGGAGAGAGAGTACATGCAGGAAAGGAACGACAGGTCAGATTCAAACCCGGGCCGCCCGCTTGGAGGACTACAGCCTCCATACATGGGCCGCTTGCACTAACCACTACACTACCAACCTGCCACAGTGGGGGAAATTATCATCAATTTTGAATCCCCAGGAGCCCAACACTAACATTTTATCATCCACGGAGAAAAACATTTGCCATCATATTTTCTGATTAACGTAAAAACAGTGTTTAGACGCCCCTTTCTCTGAGTATCTTCAAATGTTTCCTCGCCAAAAAATCTCCACAACTCCATGGTATTGTAAGGCTGTAGCTTTTACCGTTTGACTCCAAAATCCAGTTATAAAATCAGGGATCAAATCAATTTCTCAAAGCTGGGAAGCCTTTGTCTGATGTTCGAAAAGAATGATGACTTTGGCTATTATAGTTTTTCTTTTAGACGGATTAAAAGATAATTTAGTAAACAATGGTCACCTGCAGCTCAAGGTCAGCGTTCATTGGTTTAAAGGTATTAATCTCCTGGCCTAGTTATATCCTCTCAACTGTACTACAATCATTTTTGAAGGAGGATTATCCTCATTTTCAATCTGCACTTTTCCGACCTTAACGTTCACAACGTATCATTCAAAGTAATACATAATATAATAAATATTAAATGACTACGCTGCTTCTGCGTATGCAACATGACTTTAAACATTTCACAAGTCACCTTCACTCACAGATAGTTGTATAAAAATGTAATAGACTATTGCTGAGTCATCTATTACGGCAAGTTTTCACCACAAATTGAGCGAGTGACTTAAGGTTAAAGCCATTAGAAGATAATAGGAGTTTAATTATTCTGTTTTCTCAGTCAGGGTTACAGGGAGAAGCAAATATGATTACTCAGAAGACAGAGAGTTAATCAGGTGTGAGCTGTTTTGATAAATGATTACTCCAGGAAACGTATTTTGAAGAAAACTTGAACATTCATCCTGACTGGAGCTTGTACGTCTTCAGGATTTTGCTTCTTTTCTTTTTCTTTTCCTTTATCATTATCATTCCATGGTTATTTTTTGCTAACCTTTAAAGAGGACATATTATCCCCCTTTTACACCTTTTCAAACATTCCCCTATGGTCTAAATGAAACATCTGTGCTGTGGTCAAAATATAACATGAATAAAGCAGCAGAGGAGGTTTGTGACCCTGTATAAACCAGCTCTCTCAGAACGCTCCGTTTTGGTGTGTGTGTCTCTTTAAATGTAATGACCTCTCCCCTGAGTTTTCCCGGTAGACATCACTCCTTCGCTTGTGAGAATAAAAATGGCGGACCTACGCAAAACTTTTGCTCTAGGCTGGGGGTGGAGTCCATGGGTGGAGATATCAGGGGAGGGGAGGGGATTCTTTTTCGACCAGAATCCCACTGTGACATCACAAGGAGAGCACATTTGAAACAGAGCTTTTTTCTCTGTGTTGTAAGACTTATGCAGACCACAAACAAAAGGACTGGAGGGGTCTATTTCACATTTTGTGGGTCTGTAGACACTCAGGTTACCCAAATAAATGTTCAAAAACACTGTCAAATTAGATTTTTCAAAACATGTCCCCTTTAAATGAGAAACTACAAAAAAAATATCTAAAAATGGGTACATGAGCCAAATGAGAAAAATCGATACATTTGGCTTTACTCCATTGCCAACAAATGCAGATAATAAGACAGCAGCATGAAAAACTGCCATAAACTACACTCTCATTTTGAACTGTTGATGCAGTTTGAATACAAAGTCCCCACCTCAGTGCGGCTGTCCCTGACAGTGACGGATCAGCTTGTCACTGCAGATTGCTCTCTGTATTGATTAAGTGCTGTATCATGCACATTTGGGAACATCTCGCAGTGAATCCCAAAAAATGTTGGCAGCAACAAGTCAGCCTGACATTCAGCGTTGCAACTCCGACAATGTGTAGGCCAATCCCACACATATGCTACAGCGTGCAGCCGGGGATAAATATACACAGTTTAAAAACAACCTACCCCTACACAGGGATGTCATCATGATCTCTGTTATCATCGAGAAATGAATCCTCTATCCTCGCTCCTTTCTTTCTCGTGGGAAGATGTGTGAATGGCTCCTTTCATTACATTTCAACCACCCCTACTTTTTCTCGCCGGTAAAAAGAGATCGCCTTTGGTCCTGCTCTGCATCACCACATCCGTGGGCATCAAAGAACGCCACGTTGAAAAGGGAAAAAAAATAAGCAAGGACGAAGAAGAAAAAAGGCCTAATAATTCAGACAAAAGTGGAGAAGAGTCTTGACGTGGTAAAAACTTCAATCAGAAAAAAAAAAAGATCAGAGAAAAACACATGCAGGCATTTTCAGAGCAGCTACTCCAATTTTTCACTGAATCCAAAGAGGACGGGATGAATCGTCGCACATGTTCACATGCACACCCGCAGAGCTGACAATGGGATGAAGAAGAGTGAAGAGAAAGTGAGGGCAGAGATATAGAGAGCTTAAAGGGAAAGCTGATGTCATCTGTTTGAATATGTGGCCCTGGGGTGGCTGTTTTTCTAAGGTGTGTGTGTGTGTGTGTGTGTGTGTGTGTGTGTGTGTGTGGAGTGATCAGGGATATGAACGTGCTGCTTTGTCAGCCTAATCCCCCCACCACACCCCCTCCCACACACACACACACACACACACACACCCAGCCATCCAGCCAGGGCCACGCTGGCTCCAGCACATTATCGCCCAATGACACAATCTGTCTGTCGGCCTGTATCGCTTTTATATGTTAATATCGCACCGTCATGATCACTTAGCTTGAAGGCAAACCCAACATGTTTCCGTGTCAACAGCTGCCACGTCACGAGAGCAAATTGAAGTGTTTCCCCTCCGGCGACCTCCACGGATCAAGCGAGGGGGATTTGAACCGGCAGCCTCGCGGGTCAGAGAGGCTGGAATAATCATCACACTCGGGCGTGGTGGTAATCATCTCATACCGCGACCTCTTGGCCCTTTAATACCACGGGCTAAGCTATCTCACGCTGCTATCACCTCTGGCCCTGCTCGCGCTATTGGACCTTTGGCGGCTCGGTGGGGGAGAAATGTGTTTAAAGGCGCTCTGAAGGACTCCAATGTTAAAAAAAAAGACAGCAGAAATATTCCATTAACTCCTCTGCTGTTTAATCCTGAACTCCTTCCTGCTTGAGCTCAGTGTTCACATGCCTTTGTTAGCAAAGCTTATTGTCTTGTTACCTTTTTTTTTTTTATATTGTTTCATCTCTGTCGGCCTTTTCTTGTTGAAAGTGGGACGCCCATTTGAACTAAAATCACACGTTGGGTTTTTTCATCTGTGACCACACAAGAAAGTGATATCGCAGGTCTTAGAGTAGACATGCAGGCAGCCAAAGAGAAGATTTAGAAGGGGCTCAGGAAAATACGATCCCACCTTTGTTTTGCTTGATTAAGAGGGTGTAAGGTAAAGGATGTTGTGTAGTAAAGCCTTGGATCTATTGTTTTCTCTTTACTGTTTTCAACTCCTTTTTCCACCATATGCAGGCCAACATCAAATTCAGCGACATTTTGATTCAGATTGATAAAATGACAGTTAGTCTGTGATCAAATCTGACTCCCTACAGACACATATCAGACCTCTGAATCCTGTTGTCGCCCAATCAGAATCAAGTACTCGGAAAGTGACCTGGCATCGCTCCAGCTACCAGACCAACTTCCGCATTTTGGTCCGCACCAGGACTTGAACCGGTTCCCAAGCCAAGTCTCAAGGGACTGAGCTACTGCCCCCCTCCCCCTCCCTAAAAGGCATGTGAATAACAAACTGCTTGTGGAATAAGTCTGGAGGATGGAAAATATTAGGACTGCTCATTCTTGTTCACTGTCTCCTGTGATCAGAACAAAACAATGTTGTTGTTGATTAGTTAATGGCGGTCAAAGGTCCTTGCAGAAAAAGAAGATCAACCTCTTGTGCAGATTTTAAGAGTGCTTTTAAAACAATGCATGCTTTCAGTGAGACTGAACAACGTCTTCAAGAAAGAGAGGTCGCAGTTTTGATGAAAATTGCCTCAATTTCACTGTAAGAGTAAACGTTTTTTTCCAATCAAGGTCACATAAATCACAGCCGGATAGACGTGAGCGAAAAGTCAAAAAGCCCCCGTATTCCCCTCCTTTAAAGCCCCCGCTCTGTTTACAAGAAGCCGCTCCTGCATAACAATCAAGGAGACAGTGAGGAGAACGACCTCAGCCGGCTTTTCTTTCCTTATGAGAAGCTCTGTTTGACGCACTGCGACTTCAAGAAACGCTCTAATGATGGCACTTGTGATTAATTAATGAATAAAAACTTGTGTGGCTTTACAGGGGAAATAAAAAAAGAGTTCCAAACTTGAGAGAACAAGCGCTGATTTTGATGTCAGTGTTGCATTCAAGGAGGCATGGTTTTTTCCACCTCCGAAGTTGTCCCGAGGATTTATAAAGAATGTAAGCTCATACACAGCTGAGAGAAACTGACAGCGCGTTCTTCATGGACTCTATCTTCATCCCTGTTTCTTTCTCGAGGCAAAGCGAGTAACATGGTGTGTTCAGATTGTGTGTCCAAATGTCTTCATAATTAATAACGCAGGCTGTGAGGGGCATGTAGAGGCTGCAGGTGGTTTCAAGTTCAACGAGTGCAGAGACGGTTTGTGAGACGTGAACTCAGGGTTATCATCATTCTTCCTTTACACATTTTGTGATTAAGAATCAGGACAGTCTGTTTTCTTTGGAGGGAGAAAAGTCCTCAGCCTCGTGATGAAGGACTGAAATTAAAACACAGAAGACTTGATACAACTAATCAGACTGCCACATGAAATGTTAGAAAACTCATTATCACTGATGGATTTCAATGACTCCGTTATTTAAGCGTGACCTGACATCAAGGCTAAACAATTATCTAAGTCGATAAAACTCTAAGTTGCTGCCGTCCCCGAGGATCATTTTTAAAAAAAAACTGGATTGCTTTTTTGTCTTTTGGACCTAGAGGGACATTCTTAAAAAAAATTATGATTCTAATGTTTGGAGTTTTTTTTTGCCAACGTCCAAATGGATATTAGTAAAATGGATCACAACATAATCTGGCCATCATCGTTAAGATGTGATGGGCCAAGACATAGGCGGATTTGAAAGGATTGGACATGTGTGTGTGCAACTTATCAACTAAGTGATTAAAGTCAACCAGAATTCCTAGTCCTTGAAAGCAATCATTCATATTTTTTATCAGTTCAGGTCCCAGACGCCTGTCGCCGCTCGGTCTAAACTGTTACAGATCCATCCACCACTAGCCCTGGTGGTAGCTTTCCTTAATGGTCGCCATGCCATACTGTTATCCTCATTGTGTTCTGAGTTCAACTTCAAGGCAAGATATTTCCGCCTCTGTAGCATCCTGCCTTCAATGCAAATGTCACAGAGACGTAACGTTTGGAACAGGCCGTCCAACCGCTGTGCCGGCATCGGAGGTATCAGTGGGAATGGCAGAGATGGCAGGGGAGAACAGCCCTTTTTGAGTGTGTAATTGAGTGTGTGAAAGTGTGTATGTAACACTCCTGCTCTGTGTTTACACACCGTGCCTCTCTTGTTTCTGCAACGCAATGTAAACCCAACCAATAGGAAGCCATGTTACGCAGCGTAGGCCCAAAACTGTCCTTCATACGTTCTTAGATACCGTCAGACACAAGAAACACATCAAAGTCCAAAGGCTTCTGGAAAACACAAATGACATGAAACAGCGGGGCGTTCATCTGGAAGGTTTCCACACATTCACACCCCCTGCATGGCTCTCCTTCCTCACCATCTTCACTCCCCTCTCGTACACTCGTCACTCCCTTCCATGCCCTCTTTGATACAAGCCTCCATTAATTCAGGATCCAATTACCGGGATCGCTCCGAGGCCCCTCCCACACGCCATCCATCTCCCATAGCTCGGGCCAATGGACGACCCTCTCGGCGCGACAGATCAAATTCCAACTCCACAAATAATCCCTCGCCAGAACGCTGCCGCCAAAGCCGCGCAAACTTTAATTGGATCCTTTTAATAGTGTTCACTATGGCCACTTTCAGGCATGTAATTAGGTTTCCCTTCCTATAGAGTTTAATGGTTTGGGGGGTGGGTGAGCAAGACGAGAGAGAAGGAGAGAAAGAGAGGGAGAGAGAGAGAGAGAGAGAGAGAGGGTAAAAAAAAGGCCAGACTTTGAGTTTTACAGTAGGCTTAATCCAATTTCACCCAGAGAGAAATCATCTCATGCCGTATATACTTCTTCAATGGACTTTTTATGGGCCACCATAAAAACCATGGAGTTGAATATCCAGCCTCATTGATTTTTTTGGGGGGCTCTGAACGAAGTGGCTCTTCTTTTGCACTCAGTTTCTCTCGTTTTAACTCTCACCTTTTTCTAACTGACGCCTCACGGCTAACGCCAAGCTCCACATGAGAGTGAAAAAAAAACCCCACCGACCCCGAAACAGAATGCAAACGACGGGATTTCTGCAATGATTCATTTTCACCACTTGTGAGGCGATTAGGGAGAGTCAATCAAATGAATAATAAATGTAATAGCACTCTATCAAAAAGGCGGTGGTATGGTCACAGGGGTGGTTGGGTGAATGGATGAAAGAAAGGAGAGAGAAGTGATGACACAGATGGATGGGGTCACTCACCTGTCCAGGTGGGTGATGGTATTCTAGCATCGACCTTCTTGACAGTTCATACCTCAGCAGCCAAAAAACAAAGGGATTTGTTTACACCTGAAAGTCGATGTGTCCGCCATGAAGACTGATTATCTTGCCCTTAAAGATGGCCGGCAGGAAAAACAAACAAACAAACGAGACTGTCCATCAACACCCACACGGCCAAATGTTTGGATATCACATTTTCCTTTGGATTTCTGATGTAACCTTTAGCTCATTCAAAGACGTTTCTAAATATTATATAAGGCTCAATACAAATATGCAGTTGTCAGAACGAAAGGCGTCTTTGTTCATGACAGTTTGCTTATGGAACACGCATTTTAGAGTTATCAACTTAATAAATAAACAACAACAAAAAATAACTATTTGTTGCAGCAGTCAGTTAAACATTAAGCCTTGATTGTAAACAACATACTCTTAAAGTGTTTTCTTTTTTGGAAGTGGACCCAAAGGGTAAATACTTCGAAACTGCATTCTTACTAATGGCCACCAGGGGGCCAGATTGTTGGTCACATCAATAGGAAATTAATTCCATTAAGAGGAAAATCATTAAAACAGAGTACTTTATAGGGCAGGGATGGACAACTTTGGTCACAGCAAGGGCCACATTTATTTAATTCTCCCTGCCAGGGGGCCAAATTGTAGAACACAAAAACAATTAAAATCAATTATGTCTCAACATATACCAGTGATCTAATATTATTATGGACATATTTCTGGTTTTCATGATTTCATGGCAGATTTTGTCATGTTTTCTTCATGTTTCCAATTAATTGATAAGTAAAAAATGACCTGAGGGCCACATTAAGGGTTGATGGGGGCCACCAGTTGCCAGTCCCTGCTTATGGGCGTGGCTACCTGTGATTGACAAGTCGCAGAAACCTGTCAACCAGGAAAGATCCGATACAACACACTTTATTGTCCCCTTGGGGAAATTTGTCTTAGACTCACGTCCAAACATTCAACTGCGTATTATTAAGAGTATTATGTATCCACTCGACTCAAATGGTAATATGGCGACTGCAAAACATTCCAAATATGAGGTTTCAAAATGGCGGTCCAAAAACAAACGGTTGATGTCACGTTGACTACGCCCGTTTCGATGATGCTCAGAGAACTAACTTTCAGAAACACTTGAAAGCAGCAGTGAGGAAAAAGGGAGTCCCATCAGGATCTACTCTGAGTCTCTCTGGGAGTTCTGATCACCTGCGTTATCGCTGCTACCTTAGGGATACCAAATGGCACCGATACAAGAGAGGAGGAAAGAGGATGAGAGAGAATGGCCACGGGAAATAGGACTTCCTTTGGACATGAGACTTTTTCCTCTGATATAAAGCTTCTAATTCAGTCGTTCACCACAACATTGGAAAGCTCTGTGAGGTTATAATGTATACTATAAAGCATCCGGCAGCATTAAATCAGCACCGGGACCATCTGGCTGCAGCTTAATTAAATACACTTAATCACATTCAAACATATGCAACACATTGATACGCCGCCGCACTGGTGCAGGGCGGGCTAGAAGAAAACCAAAAATCTATTTTGATTAAGCCAAAAGGACAATTTCTGAGTGGCACAAAACATCATTACAGACACAATGGCCAAAGCATTACGAAATCGACGGCGCTCAAAGTGATTCATTCATCACCCGTGTTATGTTAACCTTTCTCCCGTTCCCACCTGCCGGAAAGCTCGCACATTAATCTGCCTCCTTATGTTAGAACTAATGACGGCTGAATGAAGAGCATGAGCTGCACACGTGTCGAGGCGGTGAATCACACACAACTGTTGATGGCAGGCGAGTGAAATGAATGTACGTGCAGCACAGAGAGGTTAAGCATATGATTGTGTGTTTAGAATAAGGGATTTCAAAGTAGAAATACTGTAGCCAGGTTATGTGTCGGCACATGTTATCTTTCAATCAGGCTTTTACTTCCAATACAAATGACTTATCTGCAGCAACAGGCTACCGGCTGAAAAACAATGAGAGCTGCATTCTGGATGAATTCAAGTTGTTTCCTTTGAAGGGAAAGTAAGTCAATGAGCAGTGTTTGGATACAGTTTAAACTTGGCACATTTACACCACTGACCAGTTGCACAATGTCTGAATATTGCTGACCTTTGAGGGAACAAAGAGATGGAAAGACCAAAGTGGAGAAAGCAAGCCACATGATATCAGCTGTTTCCTATCAGCCCGGTATTTTAAACCCTTCTCCGTTGGTGAATAAAACTGTTGCCTCAGATATTTTAGTGGCTTAGGGTCAGCTCCTTGTTCCCATTCTTTGACACTTTCTGTAGATTTGATTTGAATATTAATGCTTTAATGTAACTAGGGTTGTCACAATACCAGAATCTTAAACTCAAACATGATATTAGTAAAAAAAATGAAGAATATTGAGAACTGTCTCAATACAATGGCAACAAAAATAGGAACCCTTGGCCTCTTATATTTGGTAGTTTCCAGTGGCGATTCTAGAATCTGTTGGGGCCCTAGGCAAAAATCAATTGGTGGGCCCTCCAACCAATTTAGCAGGGCAAAGCGAGTGAGTTCTGTCCCCTAATGGTCTGTGGCCCCAAGCTGTTGCCTGCCTTGCCTGTTGACAAGCAGCGCCTCTGTTAGTTTCATGTTTTAAATGACACAAAATTGCAAGAAAACTCGTGCAGAAAATCCTATTGTTGATACTTTGGACCAGTGGCTCGGAGCCCACCCTACTTGTATCTAAGAAAACTTGAGTCCCAAGGACCCATAAGAACGAAAGTTATACATCACTGTCCAAAAATAAACATTCATTTTCATTATTTGTATACACAAAAGCCCAACAGAAGAGGCCTTCATAAACTTGGATTACCAAAAGTCATTGGTATAAAATGTCCAGTAAGGGGGTTATCATCGTTTTAGTTTATATTAGCAAATCTAATTTTGACAACCTCAGAGTAGACAAAGCCTGAGATCTTGACTCTAGACTCCAGGCTGGGAGCCAATGGTTTTTTAGACTGTATCAAACATCTAGATCCTCATGATTAGAGTCCAGATGTGTCCCTAATAGGGCTTTAAAGACAATTATTAAGGGTACTGCATGGTGGGGAAGAAAAAGTTTGCAGAGTTAGGTTATGATTAGGAACTTTGGGGGGGGGGGGGGAATCATTGGAAATCATTACTCTCATCAGAGGAAAGAGAAAATCAAATCAGTGTGAAATTAATCACTGCAACCCTTACAGTACTTAGAGCGCATTTAACTTTGAAGGAGGTAAAAGAAATAGATGAGGATGGACTCGGAGAGGCTGCTGTGTGGTTACAGAAAATGTTCCATAGCTCCACTGTTATTTGAGTTATTTTAGGTTTATTTTAAATAAGGACATCCTTTCTTTAAGACAATCATTTAACCATTAAACAATAATCCCAAATTACAACCTCATTATAAAGCCATTAGCCTCATCAGCACAGAGTACTCATTATATTAATGGTGATGAAAAACATGAAGCTTTAAGACGGGTTACCTTTTATGCAGCTCACAAACTAACAAATATCTTGTTTAAAAGTAAAAATAAAACCAACCCTTATTGTATATTCATGAGAGTGAATGTCTCCGAGCTCATATGTGTGTATGTATGGATATTTATGTATGTATGTAGGTCCGTGTGTGTGTGTGTGTGTCTGCAGGCAGATAACCCCGCAGCATGCAGCTTAGTGTTCACCTCTATCTATTCAGCCCCTGCGTGGAGCCGATGGAAGCCCCTTATCACCGAACCCTCAGAGCCCCGCATCCTTTTACTCAAACTGCGTGCTGAAGAGGGAAGCAGAAAGGAAGAAAAAAAAAAAAGCCCCCTGAGAGAAACTGATATTTTATCACAGGAGATGTGGCTTCCATTCTTTAGTGTTTCTGCCCCGACCTTAATGTCCTCATCGGGTTAAAAATGAAAGACTATTACAGGGGGAAATGAAGGTAGGGGAGAAAAATGATTCATCTTGTTTTTATGATACAGACTGAGGTTATTACTACTTGGAAGCCGAGCAGGAAAACAAACTTGAAAAAGTTGCTAAATAAGAAAAAGTTTGAGGAGAGGAAATCAATTGCTGCCTTGAAAAATATGAAGCACAAGTTGTTTTTTTAAATGCAAGAGTGGGGTATGAATACAATCAGTGCACAGGGTCATTCTTCATAACCTCTTCATCCTTTGAGACAGTATGGAGCTAAGCATCATGGGATATGCTCTTCCCAATCCCCAAGAGAACAACCGGCTCATTTCCACCTCAGAGCTGATAGTGCTCTAAGAAAGCGGAGGGAGAATAAATGAAGCAACTGATCAATGAATTGGAACAAAGCAGTTATTAGACCAGATGGTTCCTCTTCAGCAGGCTAACTACTGCTAGCTTTCTTTATATTGAGCATTAAATGAGGAGAGTGGTACCAGTATTCTTAACTTACTTTTGGGGATAAAGTGGAACATTTAGGGTAAAAACATTTGCTCAAAAGCCAGATCAGGCTGCTGTGAACTTCTACACGTTTCAGATTATTTTCTTAAAGGCTTTTTTGTCGACCTCACAGTCAGTTTAAAACATATAACATCTCCTTGTGATGACCTTTCATCCCTTCCGGAGATTCCTGATCGCTCTCCCTCGCTGACAAATGTCTAATGATGGGTGGAGGGAGGTGATGGAGAGGTGATGGGCAGGGCATGAATATAAAAAAACATCCTGCACACCTGGACGGATTCTCCAGAAAATATTAAACCAGACTGGAAGAATTTTGACGGCACATTGTGATGGGTGGTTGTCTGTTTTGAGTGACAGATGGGATTGTCCCTAAAATACCTGCAGTAAAGGTGGAAATAAAACTCAAAAAGTCCTCCCCTGACACCAAGCTGGCTGAGAGGCTCAGAGAAACTAGTTTAAACTTCAGTTTGGAGGTAAAGCTGAAATATAAGATAAGGTTTAAGACAAGCAAATCAAAATGTATGCATTAGTATTCCTCTGAGATTTGAGTCATTAGGAAGTTTACTTTTAGAAATATTCACTTACGAGTGCATCGTCTCTGAAGTCTCCACGCTAATGAGTGTTGGAACACTTCACATTTCCTCATAAAGAGATTCTTAAAATCCGATTGGTGTTAGAAACGAATGCTCTTTATTGAGGTAAATAACCAAAGTCAAACATGTTCTTTTCAACCTGAACAGAAACGTCACTTAAAGGTAGAAGCCACGAATCAAGTGTGGACAAGAAAGAAAAAAACACAAACATAGGGAAAAGGATTCCAACACATCTACCTGGAAGATGATAAACAACTAAATCTCCCCTTTTAAAATGCATCCAAATAGTCTGCGCTTTAAACTCCCACACGATACCAGTAAAAATCAAACGATATCGACACCTGTTTCAATATCAAGACAGCAAAATATACATTTTCTGTGATTTTCTGGAAGATTTTTTTTTTAATTACCAAAAAATGCAGACAAACTCCTGCACACTGTCTGAATTGCAAAAAAAACAAAAAACAAATACGTTTTTGTCTCCCTTTGTGTCTCTGTCTGTAACTTTGTGTTTTTGCTGCTGCCTGTCTTGGCCAGTCCTAACCTGGTTAAATAAAGGTTATACTTCCTCTTTGACCCACGGCAGCTTTTAAAAACATGATTTAAGATCTGTACTTATTTACAGCTTTGTTACTTTTCAATACTATAAATCACTAAAATAACAGATTGTGTATTGTTTGAAACACGTGGTATTGAAGCATTGAAGTGTCCAGAGTTTTGGCCACAGTAAACAGATCCCTCGAGTGTCCACTTGAGGCAGGCTCTGAATGGAGAGGGAATCCCCGTTTGGTCCCATTTTAAAATGTCATTTTACAGCCTGGTTCTAAAAATAGTATCAATGGCTCTTTGTATATTTATACAAACTGTTGGCGGGGCTCATTTTTTAATAACTCATCTGTTTTGATTTGATCAAGCCAAAGAGTTATTCATACATTTGTATAATCAGGTGGTGTGATGACGGTGTGCAAGGAGGTTAAAGACCCTCCTCAGCTCTACTTTGCCTGTTTCTATGTTGACCAAAAGTTAGGTTGAGACAACGCCATCGTTTGGCTACAAAACCCCTCGTCAGAAACCAGTGGGTGATGTGATGTCACTGAAACCACGACCATGTTTTAACCAGTCTAAGGTAAAAGACGATTTTTAATGAGGATATAATAATGAAATTTCACTCATTAGTGTCGGAGGTTTGACTGAAGCATGCTTCAAAATGTATAGCATTTAAATGTTATTAAACAGAGTGCACATTCATTTGTTTATATAAATTATGAAAATAGGACAGAACAAAGAAAATGAGGGAATTAATAATCTAAAAAGGGGGGAAACAATATGCATGATGAGCACTCAAATTAATGAAAACAAGCACAGGAGGTCTATTTGCTGCTCTCGCTGTTAGCATCTCATGCCCTTGATGTTCTAAATCTTGGCCTTGATGTTTTATTATTTTCCTTTCTCGTCCCTGTGGCGACTACTAGTCTCTGCGCTGCACCGAGCTCATTCCAACACACAAAAGAAAGAAAGTCAGACAAAAGGCCAGAAGAAGAGAGGAGACTAATTAGGGCAAATTGTGGGATCTACATGGGGAGATGAAAGAGAGGAGGAAACAAGCTGCGGAGAGGCTGGACTGAAGCTTTTAATTTAATCGGATTCAATACAAATAAATTGCTGCTGTACCTTACACAAGTTAAAGTAATGTAACCGTGCCATTCGGTTTCTGCACAGATTCACAGTTTAACAGGAAAGAAGAAATGTGCATCAACAGCAGGGCCAGTAAAGATAACAATCAAATATCTAATTCAGCATTTGGGAACTGAATGGTGTGAACTATAAGGTGACAGCTTAACTGCTAGTATTTACATTAAGACACACACACAGGTTTACAGCCAATGAATGAATTAGTTTATGTAACTACAACAACCACCAAGGTGACATTTTCAAATATCTTCTTTAAATAGACCCTGTTCTCAGAGTGGAAGTCGGTGAAGACAGTGGAAAAGAACTTCATGGTCAACTTGTTGGGAGATATTCACTAACTCAGCCAACAAAAGAGACAAACAACCTTGGAGAGAAAAAAAAGGAGCGACACAAAGAGAAGGAGGAGAACTGGTTTTCATTCCTCATAGAGAAGAATGTGAGAGCAGGGGAGGCAAGTGAACGAGACGTGTAAAGACAGAAAGAGAGAGAGGGTAAGACGTATGTGTCCCTAACCTATCTCACAAAATTTCATTACGGTCTAATCCGTCCTACAACCATGATGAAGCGCTTTTCTGCAGCGCACACAGCAGCATCCCCCAAAAGACAGAGGCAATGGCGTGCTGTTACACTACACTGCTCTTCATTTGCACTGTACCACACTGTCTGCTCCTGGGAGAGCATCTGTCACCACTATTTTAACATGCTGTGTCAGTGTGGGCCTGCTCGTGTCATGATCATTTAAAGAGCGTGTGTGTTCGTGTGTGTGTGTGTGTGTTCGTGTGTGTGTGTGTGTGTGTGTGTGTGTGTGTGTGTGTGTGTGCGAGAGAGCATATGTTGAAAATGTGTGTGCATTTCTATGTGAGCATGATACAAGTAGTGCTTCTGACATGCTGCGAGGCTTTATGAGTCCGTCTGCTGCTGCTAAAGACTCTGCCAGTGTGGATTTGTGAGGCTCCCGCTTTGGAAAAATATGCTTAAATTTGTCAGTGTGTGACTTTTGCGAGTTCTTTTATGTAACCGTTAAAGAAACAGCGGCAAAGAAAAAACAGAATGCGATTTGGACATTTGTGTAACAGTTGATACATGGTACAACATACACTCTACACTTTTGAGCTAATTTGCTCTAAATATAAAAAATAGCTGCAAATGGATTAAAGTAAGAAGTGACAACACTACATGAACCAAGAGCCAATAAGTTAGTCTTTGAAATCTGTTTGTTCAAGCTAAAAATATATCGACAAAACAATATTCATTTTACTATCATCTTAGACAAAGAAAAGGAGAAATATTTATGATTCAGAAGAGACCCAGCTATCTGTTCTGTAATTTTCCTCAAAATGTGACTCTATTGGTTGATTAGTTAACAAACTGTTGCAGTTTTTACACTGTTTTGTAAATTGACCCTGAAACAATTCCCAAGATAAAACCTCAGCATCCTTCATCCAGCACGTATTGGACGTTAAGACATTTGGATACACAGTGTCCTCCAAAGGACTCAGTGAATCCTATACAGAATGAACAGTATGAAAGGTAGAGGAGAAGAGGATTGAATCTTTGTTCTGTCCTTCCAACAGCACCACTCTGCTGTGCTGTGTTAAATAAGAAATGAGAATCAAAGACAAGTGTGGGCATGGTTGACAAGGCCATTGTTCATTATCTGTTTCTCTTTGATGATGGCTTTCAAAGAACAGACCAGAAGAAGAATATCATGGCAAGGCACTCTGGGAGCCATTTTTGGAGTTCTTAGAAGCCTTCACCTTTCCCATTTATTCTGAGAGCAGAGATCCAGTCAGTATGGAGTGCAGGTAAAAAGTTATGGTGACGAGAGAGAAGTGACTGCGGACTGGGGCACCTCAGGGCAGAGTACTCAGACCACTAATGTACTGTCAAGTAGAGGGGTAATCTCTATTCATTCTACACAAAAATATTGAATCTACACTCAGAGTAATTCAATTATGGGAAGTTTTCTGGTTTCTGTTTGTGGTATATTGGGAATCTGAGCAGTATTGGCAAATCACATACCAGCAGGATTCAGTGTATTCATTAAAGAAAAAAAAAGGTCTGCATGGGGAAAATCCACTGTAATCACCTTGCAGATACCATCCTCCGTAATCTCACAACAATTTTTTTCTCCCTTCCAACAGATATTCACATGCAATGCCATGAATGACATCCACCCGAGACTTCCAAACTGCTAAAGATCACCATGACTCTCAGAGACTGTAACGTAATCTGATGAGAGCGGATTGGTTCTGTGATTGGAAGAGAGGTAAAGCGATTTGTCTATTTGCGATGTGTCACAAACAACTCCACACTCTAGATGTCTTGAGTCATCTTTAAAGCAATTATGTGGGCCCCATCTCCGTTCAGTCCACATGGATCAAACTGCCCTGACAGAGAGATCCGCGACATTAGATGCTAAAAGAGATTAATCGGCCCATGAGGTGAATGGACCCACATTAGCCAATTAGCCTTCTTTGCTTGACTACAGGGGACAACAGCATCTGTGTTTTCTTTTCGAAGGCGAGGTGTTTAACCTTATCACAGCCCTCTAGGTCGCATTACAGGTCGGTCATTATCTCAGTGGGGATAAAGGCTGAGGTCTGACAGATGGGTCGCCATTATGTGAGTGAAAGGAGTTCTCACACAGTTACAGGTGTATTGTTAACTTCGACCTGCCACTGCTCTGAATACAATTATCTAAGGCCAAGGATGGTCACGCAGGATGTGGAGTAAAATGCAGGAAAAATTATTTTCTATATTCAGACTGGGGATATACCAGCTCATGGTCAGCACCCTGAACTGGTGACTCCTCAGTTTGACTCAACAATACAACCTGTGAGGAGAACAAACTGATTTTTTTAATTATGAGAGGAAAAATAGGTCCAATTTTCTTATGTATTGTAAACAAAAACCGGATAGTTTCCTGAGAACTAATGAATAAAATATCAAGGCAGTAGGTGTTGGACTTTCTTTTTCTTTTTTTTTTACCCAATTCTGATCTTCTCAGAAAGTCCCATTCTTCACGTCATTGCTTCTAAAAAGTCTAATCACCAAGGCAAATGATTATGTAAAGTATGTCACACTGAATAAAGAGAAGAGCGTCGACTGGCTTCTTTTACTGTGGAAATCCAAAAGCGGTAAGGTGTAGGTGTGCACACAAAAAAAAAAAAGCTACGACAATGTGGTGTCTCAAGCTGATTTGAATATATTGAAAATGCAGTCATCATACTGTCTGTGTGTAATTCATTCTGCCTCCCCTGCTGGAGTTGTCTGAATTAATTTGAGTGTAAGAGTTTCAAGGTCAGGAAATGATCAGCTTGTTGTCGAGCTGCATGCAAAGCCCTAAAAAAAAGAAAGAAGAGATTACGACGTGCAGGTTCATTTTTTGATCATAAACTGGAGTGATCTAATTTATTCTACCATGCTCCAATAGGGAGGGATACGACGCACGTTCTTTGTAGTTTGTAGAATGTCATATTGAGGTTAGTTTAGACAGAGAAGACAGGAAAAAAACACTTTGAAGATTTATTTCTGGCGTGAAAAAGTGCTGAGACCAGACTACAGAGGTGATATTCTCCTAAGTTGGACGGCTTCAGAGACGCAGCACGTTATTGTAATTCCTGCTTAGTAACGCTGTAATCACACCGCTATCTGGACTGCTGAGGCTTAGAAGGAGCGGAAGATTATGTCCTAGATTTCACAAAGCATGAATTATGCTGCGAGGACGACATCAACAAAAGCACAAACGCTGCTCAGCCTCGATTTTTTATACCCAGGCTGCCGCTTCCTCTCCTTCTTCACCAAACGCTTTTTCTTTCCCTTTCATTTTTTCGTTTTGGCGTGAATGAGCTCAGGGAAAGACAGAGAAAAAACCTCAAAGCACAAACGTTTTCGCCTCCTCCCGACTCTCAACCGAATGAGTAACTTGAGTCTGTTAAAGCGGCGTCAACATGAAAAGAAATGTTGACTGATTGCCATTTCGCCTGCATACCAAAAAGACGAGTCCACTGTCAGCTAAAGGGAGGGAAACATCGCAGGAGTCGGGGGACGATTTCTTCAGGGGGGATGCAAATGAAGACAGAAAAGTCCCCTTTAACTATGCATGCACGCACACGCACACACACACGCACACACACACACACACACACACACACACACACACACACACACACACATTAAACAGCATCTCTCTGTCAACAAGAGAGGGTAGAGTAATAGACCATATAGAAGAGAGCGCGCTGGAGAACAAGCGAGGCTTTGATGTGGAGTGACGGGACGGAGCAAAAGAAAGACTACACTTAAATAAGACAGGAAAAGAAGAGGAAGCAGGAGATGAAGAAATAAATATCGGAGCGAGGGAACGAGGGAAAAGAGAAAAAGACTTGGAGATGAGAAACAACAGAGATCAGGGCATGATCAGGTGAAACATTTCACACCATGACTAAAAGCTTTCAGCACAGCGAGTAAGCAGACGCATGTTGGAAGATTTCTGATTCCACAGAAGAAGAAAGAAAACGAGGTTGGATTTGTAAACATGCAGTTGGAGCTAAAAATAAATAAATAAATGAATCAAAGATTTGCATCCACATGTTGAGAAGACCCCGGGTTGACTCGAATGTTTTCATTTCAATCTTGGCACTTGTTGTAGACAGGGCAACACGGCCGGCTGATTACTTTCCAGACTGAGTTTAAAAATACACACTTTAGTGCTCATGTATATACAGTAGTGCTCATGGTATATACAGTAGTAACTGGGAGATGAATCATCAGAGGTCTCCTACTCTTCAAGGATGTCACCAACGTTAGCTCAGCCATCCTAAATAATCCAAAAATGATAAACATAGTTGAGTTTTTCATATGGGAAAGCCTAATCTGATTTAAAAATGAATACATTCTGAGTTGGGTAAAGCCCGAGTTCACAATGGAGGAGAGGGAGGAAGAGACGGACAATGTCAACAAGAAATGTTTGTGAAAGCCTGCTGAGAAAGTATTAGCTTTGCAGTTAAATCATTCATAGCAGCAGTAGCAAACACAGCACTGACTCATACATAAGCCATGGCTTAAATACCCTCATATACATATTTCATGGCTTACATCCATGCTTAAATCTTGATCTCAATCATTCTCCCACTTGCAGCTCATGAGTCACCCCCAGGAAAAAACTACACAGTCACGTTGATTTAATGAGAGGACCCGGTGGAAGCGACAGAGCAGCAGGGGTTAAAAGGGGGGGGGGGGGGGGGTCTTAGGGTTTCCTGCTGCGACTTGTCGACACAGTGTTCAAACTGGCCGCCGAGAGCGCCGGATCCTCATCTGCTTTGACAGCGCTCGTAAAGAAGCCATTACACAAACATTTCCTTTGGGGCTGACCACACAGCGAGAGCCGGAGATCAATCTGAGCTTTCCCGCAATCCCTGCAGGAGATATGTCTGGGAGAAGACAGGAGGAGAAGAAGGAGCGGATAATAGAGGACAAATATCAGGGGGAAGAAACGTGTTAAATTGAGACTCAAGTGAAGAGCGATTTATTTCCCTTTGACATTCAGAAAGCCAAGTCACTGTATAAGAAGAGTTTCTTCAGGACTTCTAGTAATAACAGTGAGTCATACGTATTGAACATTTCTTTAGAAACAGCTTTCAGAAGAGAAGGATAAGGTTTCTGTAGACATTAGAAAGATAGTAAAGCATCTTTTTAGGCATAGAAACAGGTTTATCATGTAACTGTTGAAGGTAAGATCTGTAGTATTTCACTTGATTACACATGACTGCAAACAATCATAATCATTTAACGCATTTTCTTTTTGTCTTATTTCTCCAAGTGACGCTGTGACTCCTCAATAACAACCAACAAGCCAAAGTACTCTGATGGCTAAAATGAAATACAAAAAGTTACAAGTAGTGCTTTTTGTCTCTCTTGTTTTTTGCTTGTTTTCTTTCAAAATAACAGATGATCATATTACAGTTTTCAAACTACAATCCCCATCATGCTCTGGGGTTTATGAACACCATAGGTGAGTAAAATTAGCTTTAAGCAAGTCTTGTTTCCAGGGTACCTAAACATGCAAAGACATCTATGACAACTTTAAAATGCTGCCATTCTCAGGCAGCTTCTGCAGGTATGAGAGCATCTGCCTCTTTAATTTCTTAAGAGGATTAATGGATATTCATGATGGACATGAGATGTAATATTATCCTCATGAAGCGAGTTAGACTGGATCTAAAAATACACTCAGACACTCAGAGTTTAAAGTGCCATCTAGAGCTGTGTGTCAAAGCCTCTGCAGATGGCACAGCAGCGTGCACCTCTACCTTTCATTTCACTCTATATGTAAGCCTGCTACCTGTAGGCATTCATTTGAAAAGCTATAGAGCATGACATGTAAGGAAGTAGAGATAAATACCCAAGACAAGTGATGTCTTTAGGTTTGCATGTTTTGTCCAATCAGCAGTGAAAAACCCAAGAGGTTGGTTTACACTAAAGTATCAACTCTACAAATTCTGGAACAAGCTTGATAATTATTTTATTAAGAATCTACAGTGAATCCTTTGTTGATTTGAGGTCTCTATGCTTGTTTGACTGTATGCTGTCCTCTAACACTGATACCACAAAAACAGAGTGAAATATTCTCATTCATGGGTTAACACACACCAAAGCTTAGTTAAATGTCCTTCACCTCCTTCTTTGAAAATCCATCAGGAGGTGTAGTGAATCATGAAACCTTGTGGTGAATGTGATGTTACAGAATGCGTCACTGGTAAGATTTCTATATTTTAAGGCTGAATTGAAAAAATATGTTTGACGTCTTTCAGGCTTCCAGAAATAAATCCAGTTCAGGTTTTTTATAAAAGGTTTGGCACTACTCAAGACATGTTAAACACAATAAGTTAAATGTTAAGTTCCTGTTGGAGACAAAAAAAAAAGGTCAAACAACAGTTTACTGACTCATGTTGTTCCAATCATCTGCAGTATGACGGGATCCTGACGGATGGTGCGTTTTTCTAAACGCCAGTACATCTTGTAATTATTTTCTCTGATGCTTTGACAAACTCAATCCTGAAATTTCATGCCATTAAACCTTGAAGTTTCATTCTACTTAGTCTCCTTTCTCCTTTTCAAAGACATCCTACACTATGTCCAATAACCAAAGGAAAGTGTTTGACACTGTACAGTTTATAGAGTGTGAAACACTGTTAAAATTTAACACTCTTTTTATGGTTTCCTGCAGCTGAATTAATGTGCTTTTTAACTTTTAACCAAGTTTGCATCCACATACAGCTCTACTGAGAACTTGCCGCCAATTTAAAACAACAGTTCCAAGGCTGTGATTCAATATGCAATAATCTTTTAAAGCAGGCATCATTTGTCCTGCCAAGAAATTCCCACTACGTCCATGTAAGAAGCTGTACAGCTGTGGGGTTAAAAGCTTGGGAAACACATTTCACATTCAATCATACACTCAGCTTACTGTGAGGTATACATTGAATCAATTCTGCTTAATGTCAGTGAAACATTAGTCAGAGCTATACGTTTCTATTTCTTTCACAAACGGGCTTTAAAATGGAAAAGTAGATGACTGAAATCGCTTCTCTAAAGTTGTGATTGCCTGCTGCAGCGAACAAGATGGTTTGAAAATATCAAGCTGAACAGATTTGTACCTGCTCACGTCTCCCTCGCTACCAAAGAGAAGTAGGAAGACACTTGAAGCTTTCTTCCTTTCAGTATATATTCTGTAGCTAGAAAGAGGACACAAGTTGATGTATCACAAAAGCTTATTCCAATTTCCTGCTGTGCTTTCACTTTATAGTTACAATGAGAGAAGAATTCAAATACTTGCAGCACAAATTCAAGGCCTGTGTGAATGGGCACCCAGAGAAAAATGGCCAAACAATGAGTCAGAATCACCTTTTCATTTATAGTTTTATAACATTAAATAAACCAACATTGTCACCACTAATATATAACATTCAGAGGAAAGAATTCTTCAACTTCTGTATTCTGTACTTTTTGTTTTGTCAGCCAAAAACCCCTGACCAGTGCAAAATGTTGTGAACATAAATACAGATATTATGGGGTACAATACAGCGCAATATTGGATTAAAAAACATCACAAGGTGCGCTGGCTTCGTCCAAAATAAGCACAAAGCCTGGGAAAAGTTTTTTTAAAAAGCATCAAAACACACTCTTCAATAGATTATTGTATTTTTTGGGGCTTGTTTTGCTGATATTTCACTTTTATTGCTGCAAAACTGAAAAGTTTGCGATCAGGTCGCAAGACATTTCTTCCCACATCAGCTCTAAATGAACATTTGTTCTTAATGAAACTTACACAGGTAAGATGTCTAAACAGTAAGCATCCTTTGTACCATATTTAATTTGTCTAGGTTGTAGAATTTATAATCTTAACACAACTCTCTTCAACAGAAAGATCATGTAACTGACTGACAACCAGCAACACCATCTAGTACAGCAGCTCTATTAGGATGATAGTCGATGGGTAATGATGATCATCCATCAACTTTTAGTCTAAGTGCAAATTTACGGTGAAAAGCACAGGAGAGAGACTGGCAGTTTCTACAGTCCTGTTCCTGAGGGGAGTGCAGGAGGTAAATTGGAGGATCACAGGGCTAGAAAGCGAAAAATAACAATTTAATAAGCTCATACTGAAGGAACAAAAAAAAAAGAGGCAGGGAGCAGCTTGTGAGAGGGCTGCACAGTTGAATGGAGCCTGACAGGTCTAAATGAATGTTAGCCTTGGCCGGGTCTCAGAGCTGAAGGTCTACATCTCATCACCTGAATAATTCACCTGCTAGGCATCTCATTCACCCCCTGGCCTCAGGGTGATACAGCCTGACTCCGTCGCTGCCACCAACAAGAGAGAGACATTTTATTGCAAAAGAGATTGACCGAACAAGAACGACATCCGGTGTTATGAACAGTTTGAATCCACCAACCCTGAAACACGAGATCCTTACTAACACTATTCATCAAGGCTCACTAATCGAGCTCTTTTCTGTCTTGGTGTTGATGCCATTAATAAATATTACTACATGAATTACACAAGTACCAAAACGGCTAATGAGCCTGGAGATCAGTGATAGATTGCTCAAAGGGTTCAGATCAATACTGAGCTGTTATTACAAATCCAATATAAGCCTGTGACTGACCGCCATCCTCAATATGATGATGCATTAAGTAATCCCAATGGATCTGATCAACAAGTGGATTTAAGATGTAGTGGATTCAATGGGAAAACGTCAATGATTGTTGAATTTGAACTACTGGAACTGTGTTTCAAATGTAGAAATGGTTGTTAGAAATCAGTGGTTGTTCCACTGTCAACACCATGCTTGAATGTGTCAATGACATATCATCCTGCAACCAACACTATTATTTAATGTATTATTTAGTGCCTAAAATGTAAAGAAAACTGTTATAAATGCCAATCCACAACCGAGGATTAGGTCTTCAGTTTGCTAATTTGTCTGACCAAGAGTCAGGGGGTGGGCACATTGCCAGGAGGCCTAAAGACTGCCTCAACTCTCAACACGTTACCAGATTGACCAAAGTTAGATATGGTCAGCTCTTCCAATATGGCAACCGCCACTGTTGGGTTTTAAAAGCGCCTCTTCAAAAACCTATTTGCGACGACACTGAGATGAAAGCTGTGTCTCAATTTAGGGGTAGCAACCTTTAAAAGGACCCAGCCTTTGCACTGCTATTGTCCATGTTATATACAGTCAATGGCACATTCCCAATCAAAGGCAGCCACCTTGGTTTTGTTAATTAGTGTTTTGATTGGCCTGACCTGAATGAAGACAGCAAGAAATCTCTCTGAATGTTGAGCGCATATAAACATGAGCCCAAGAATTTGTTTGGTTCCAAGAGTAAATCAAGCTACCAACATATTAAAAGAAGTTATTTTATCTCAATGGATCGATTGGATCATTGTTTAAGCTATGCTCTAATATAACTTTGTTTTATGTGTGATTCATTACGGTGAGCAGTACTACAACTTCTGCTATAAAGCAGAGCACCCACAGAGAGTTCTCAAGAAGTGTGTGTCCAAACAAATGGTTTCATAATCAGCTTCATATCGACTGAATTCAAGATCTTTATGCATTTGATGGTAGCAGCCAGCCGAACAAATCGGTCACAGTAAGATTCAAACGTGTCTTTCTGATGTAAGCGAACAGCTGCAGAGAAAAAGAAGAACATTGTTGTTTAAAATACTCAGTGGATGAAGATGTTGCTCTCGATTTAGAGTCATCAGTTTATCCTGAAAAACAAAAAAAAGTGTTTCTTTTGATGAAGTCCCCAAAGACTGTTTTCCTCTCCATTAGCGCCTCACTTTTTCTTTTCCTTCAGATAGCGAGGTGAAAGTGGATGAAAGCCAAGAGTGCTTGTTAGACTAATATCACAATTACTCTTCTGTACACATTTCCTCTCCACGCGAGCAGGCGTTAAAGAAAAAAAGCCGAACGAGCAGAAGCGGTTAGCTCGTGTGTCGCTTCACTCGTCGCCTACAGCGTTGATCAAACGAGCTGTGTTTTCATATCTGCTGCGCGGCGGTCTGGTGAACATGGCTGCCGTGTTCGTCATCGAGCCTTCAGATAAAACGGGCTCAGAAATCTCTTCATGACAGACAAAGGCCAAAACACTTCTGATTAAAGGACAAGGAAAAAAATTAATCTCCACAAGCCCTCATTTATCTTAAGTGTGTTCAAACACATCAAAAGAGGGATTTAAGGTCATGTTTTCACATTTATTCCTTTCATAAAGCTCTAAATATAATTATAAGTGGAGCCTTCTACATCATAGATTTTTAGCATTTTTTTGATCCTGGCTAATATCATATGAATCAAAGAGGAATTCAGAGGGACAAACACGGCGTCAAAAATCTAAAATAAAAAATAAAAAAAGATTTCTTGAAGGCAGAGGTGGAGATGAAAACCACTCTCGCCACACTGACATGTTATTTAGCCTCCAAAGAACTCCTCTTTCCGCTCTGCTCAAGGATAAAAATCTGGCAACAAATTACAGTGTACGACAAGTGCAAGAAAAATGGTTTGACATTAGGCTTTGAAAGGAGCGTAATGGAGTGCAGGCAAAACAATACACAACGAGAGGAGGCTACAGAAAACCAAAGAAGAAGAAGAAGAAGAAGTCATACCGGGATGACTGCATTGTTGGCAGAGGTGTTAGAATAAGAATCTTGAATCTGCTGATCACACATTTTAATCAATCATCCTTTTACTTTAATATAGAAGGGAGCCAAATGACATTAAGATATTGTAATTTTGCTGCTTTATCAACTTGATCAATTCTGCGACATGATTGGACTTCCTTCAAGTGCACGGCTGCACTTTTACATTTGGCGTTTATTCAAATAGAGATGACCTCAAAAGTCTCCTCGTGGAATAAAATGATGAAAACGCAGGAAGTGACTCCGATTGCACACAAACTGAGTAATTACACACTGAGTCAAATATTCTGAGTGTGAGTTAAAGTCGCGTTTGAATGCCTTCTATACGAGTCAATACATCATTTTGGAAGAACATGTTGAGAAATTATGCAGAAAGAACCATTTTCGACAGCGCAAACATGAATTATGCAAATTGTTAGATTAATTAAGAGGACACAAAATCATCAAATCCTCACAGTTAAGACTCATTTTTTTTGTTGTTGCCTGAAATGCATTATGTTCAACACTCAACTAGACAATTAATTGACTCCACATGGATGAGTTTCGACAGACGGACAGAGAGCAAACACAAAAAGAGAGCCTGATTCACTAACAATGGAGTTTGGCTGCTAATAGCTCCAAAATTGGACGTCCATATTTATATTCAGATATGCCGTATTTCCAGCTTAATTTTTAAAGTTTTTTTCCTTTTCCAGCAGTAGGAGAAGAGAACGATAGGAAATATCAACCATGTCCTCACCTCTGACTTTGGTCAGCCTGTCACTGCCACAATGTAGGACAAGGGAGAAATTATATTTAATGCTATCATTACCAAAAGACAAAACTCTGTTCTTCATCGCTCTTCTTGCCACCGCCATTTTTGTTTAGTGTAAAGCTGTGAATATTCCCAAAGCTTGGATGACCTTTTTAAAACCATTAACCATTGCTCTTCCTGTCAGTGTCGTAAAAAATGTGATTTTAAGTTTTGAACTCCTTCTCACATAAAGTGTAACTATCTGTGCAGATGCTGACATATTTGGTGCAACCTAGTCCCACTTTTTCACTTCTATCCTCGTCCAGCAAACCTCTCTATCTCCACAAGTACCTCTCATTGTCACTTTTTTTTAATCTCTCTTCATGACGTGACTACCTCCACATGATCCACTCTCACAGAAACTTTCCCGGGCCTCTGCTGTCACGGGCAAAAGCGGAGAAAAAAAAAGTGTGAGTCAGAGAGCGTTAGGGAGAAGCCGATTCAGTTGTCAAGAGACATAACCGAGACCAATGGCGAGGCTGCGTTCGGCTGAGACGAGGCACTGCACGCATTTTTCACAGAAGCACAAACTACTTGACATTTGGATGGACCTTTCCTCCTCTCTGCTCC
The DNA here is from genome assembly GCF_963930695.1 of Labrus bergylta. Lineage (NCBI taxonomy): Eukaryota > Metazoa > Chordata > Actinopteri > Labriformes > Labridae > Labrus > Labrus bergylta. The sequence continues at coordinate 4,447,705 of NC_089217.1, forward strand.
CCCCCCCCCTCTACCCTTCATGTGGGCAGAAAAGGAAAAGAGCAGAGGAGCATGTCAGTTTTTGCAGAGGCAGAGGAGAATAGTGAAAGTTTTCTCCGTTAATCTCCACCAATCACAGAAAGATCTGTCTGCAGCCGCAAACATGTTTTTTTCATCTTTTGCCGCAAGAGCTCAATCTCCTGTCACTCCCTCCTCTCATATCAGCTATCAGACATCTGACTGACTATCTCTAAATGGAGTGAGATAGGGCAAGCAGCCAGGCATAAGAACCTTCTTCTCTATTCTTTGGGATATGTCACATTTTAACTCCCTTTCTAGTTCAACCCAAAGTGCAAAAAACACCCAAATAAATTTGCCTTAAGTGACCGGGGTACTTTCTTTGGATTCTGCCTGAGAGTGTCCACTGAATAATCTGAACATCTAAGGTCCTTCTATATGAGTACCTCCATTTGTAACAGAGTCTTGGATGTCTTGAAACGGAGACATTCCATGTTTTTGGAAAATTATGTATGCCCTATTTCAGATTTGATGCTGACATGTTTCCAAAAAGTTGGGACAGTGGCATAACGAATGGAACACAGTTAATAAAGATGTTATCAGAGTCCCTCTGCACCTTTAAGAAAAAGCTAAAGACCCAGCTCTTTCATGAATACCTACTAACTTAATGATGATGGTCTCCATATTGTTGATGATGATGATGGTAATGACGATGGTTTTTGTTTGATAACGACGACTTATAAGATGATTTCTATACTGATTAGAGCTCTCAAGAACTGCCCTCAATGTTGTGCTTTGCCTCTGGTCACTTCCTGTCAGCACCTGTGTGTCCAATCAGACTCAAAGCTGATCGTTTGCTCTTACTGACATTGTTCCATTTTTTCTAGATCCTTCCTTGTGTTGTTCTTACTCTCTGATGTACGTCTCTTTGGATAAAAGTGTTTGCTAAGTGAATTATAGAATTAAAAGATAACTGGTAGGGATGCATTGAACAGACATCGCCCCGTCGGCAAATAACATGGCACGAGCCAATGTAGCTGACATTTATCTGATGAGTCATTTCAATTTAATGCTGGCCTCTAGTGCAGAAACTACTGAACAACTGCTGATTCAGAGAAAAGGTTTTGTATTGGGCCGAGGATGTCACATGTTAGAGAAAACTCTCATCTGTTTTTGTGGTCCAACACAAGACGTATCTGCGGTTGGATAAATTATCGGTATTGGGGCGCCAGTAGAGTAGTAGTTAGTGCACCCCATGCACTTTTTTTTACCACTGAGGTTAAGAGGAGGCGCTGAACCTCCTCTTTGACTCCAAAGATCCCAAAGTCTGTTGGAGTAAGTCCAATTAAAAGTTAACTACAAACCGAGATACAAGTCTTTGACCTTTTAAGATGACATTATGATGATGTTTTTTTTCCCCAGCTCATATGAACTAAGAGACTTTATTCTATAATGGCCTGAATATTTCCAACAGCTGTTTTTGTAAAAATATGTCTTGAAGGTATTAAACAATTTGTGACGTTTTTTCGAGTCCTTTAGCGAATCAAAAAGCAATTTCTGGTTCCCAAAAACTAATAATGACCTCATACTGAGGGCCTTTGACATTAAATATTTACAGCTGTGGTATCGAAACCAGTATTGATATCGTTGGAATTTTACTGGTCTCATATTGAAGTTAATAAATTCTGGTATTGTGACAACCCTAAGCCCTGTTTCCCTTCTGTAGCTCAGACCTCATTGTGAATTCATACTGCTCGATGAGGTAGGATTTATAAAGATAAGGAGATAAAGATAAAAACAAACTTTATTGATGCCCAATAGGGGAATTTTTTTTGTCACAACAGCTCAAGAAACGGGAATATAATTATCAAAAACAACAAGAAGTTAAAATAAAGTTAAATAAAGGGAGAAAAAATACAATAATAGAATAATACCAGGTATGTACACTTGGAAATAGTTATTATAATTAAAAACACACAGTGTGTAGCATTATTGATATGAGTCATGAGATGGTGATGCGGTTAAAGAGTCTGATGAAACAGTCTGTTATGTCATGTATGGAAGTTTTATTCTATACTGCAGCATGGTTTGTCTGACTGCTGGCTGATTTTGCTTCTTCTGATTGGTGAATCTGTCATTTTCGTCAGTGTGCTTCGTGGCCAAGCTTTTTTATCATGTGTGCAAAAACAGATTTCACTTTAAAAATCGTCCATTTGCTGCCAAAAAAAAAAGAGGCTCTGATGAGAGAGATCGTGGTTGTTGTTGTTGTTGTTGTTGTTGCGCATCTTTGGAAACTCTCTCGCTGATGGGACGGCTGCAAAGAGTGTGTGAATTTGTGTACGAGTTTCCAGGTATGCAAGAAAGTTGAATGAAGCTGGAGGAGCAACAAGGGAGCACCTGGATGGCAAACGAAGAGTGAGCGAGGAGGCCGGTTCGTTGGCTGCACGGGGGAGAGTAAAAAGGCGGATGTCCATTGAAGAGGTGGATGAAGGAAACGGAAGGAGCTTTTAGGAGCTAAAGGAAGAGGAAGAGTGCCAGAGAAATATAAAGTACACAACAGTCTAAGTGCTGGTTTCAGGGGAGGCGCAGTTAGAGGATCATCCTTTAAGGTTTGTGTTCTTAACGCTTCTTTCATCGCTGCCCAAAGGGGACCAACACTTGAACTTAGCATCAAACAGAGTTTCAAGCTAACAACTCTAAAAATAGAAAGTGGAGGCAACCCTAAAATAAGCACAGTCGCTTTGTCACATGCATCATGAAAATACAGCGGGAGTTTATATGCTTTTTTTGGAGTAAAACAACACAACAGTCCTGAAACAGAATAGGACAGAAGACGTTCCATTATTTATCGAGGCAGCCAGTGGGAATGAGGAACCGGCGCGCGAAGCCATTCTTCTAACGTCAAGACTGTTTCATACTATATACGGCTCAGGCTCAGTGATCGGCAACAGATAAAGGGGGGAGATTAACTCTTGCAGACAGCTCAGATCAATGGAAGACAAAGCTAGGTGAAGATTTTCTCTAGAGGATACAAAATCAAGGCTCATTCGATTGGAGTCTACGGAGCTGATAGTCTTTGGATGTGGAGTTTTGAAACTTATTTTCAGCAAGCAAAGGAATAATTACTGTACATGGGGGATGGAAAGATCTGTAAGGGCTTTTTACAACATCTAACACCAAGATGTAAACCAGATAACTTTCTTACATAACATGTACTTTAAAGATCAGCCCTTGGTTTGTCCATAAAGAAAATATTTAGCCCAAAATAAGTCTATTAGTGTCGACATTTGAAAAGTCTTTCAGCCAATTGCAGCCTTCTGTTTTTGAATGCAGCTTTCTAACCGAAATCTTACCCGCTCGTTGACTCCATCCTGTTTCCTAAAATTAGACTGTTAGATGAAGACTTTAAAGGAGGAGTTCATACTTGGAGCTGAAAATAAACTCTGAAGAATTGACCCTCTGAAAAGTTGACTCAACATTAGGCTTCGAATATCAAGTTTCTACCCGGGCATGTTCCAAACATCCAAGTAAACCATCAACAGTTACATGAAGGCAGTCTTCACATACATCGGTGGTACATTCCCCAACAAGTCAAAAATCCTCTCAGCCAAAGATTCTTGATCGGACTACTCAAAGAAAGCAGGATGATAGTAAAAAAAGACTAACTACACATGTACAGGACTAAATAGGAAGAACAATAAACTCAACACAAACCAAAAAAAGGTTTCAGAGGCTGAAAGTTTGATTCGATTTTGTAGAGTTGTGTGTCTGACCACCTGATGAAGTAAAGCCTAAAACACACTCTACTTTAAGCTCTGATTCTCGTCGGCAGCAGCAGCTCCTGAGGGAAATACGTAGCTCTTTAGTAGCTAAATGCTTCATTATGTTCAACAGCTTGTCTCTTATTTTGTCTGTCTGCTGTTTGGTGCTGGTTAGGTATAGAGCAAAGTGAGATAATCAGTGATTTCTCACAGACAACAGCTGCCTTGCCTTAAGGTAAGCCTAAACCAGCACATTCAAGTTGAAAAGTAAAGTTCAAGCTGATGAGCTGAAAGATGCTAAAATCATGAACGACTTCCGTGCCAAGATTTCCAGCAAGATGTTTAAAAAAAAAAAAAAAAAAAAGTTGGGACAGTGGAAACCAAAAGACTGAAAAAGTTGTGAAATGCTTAAAAGTGTTGCTGGCATCAAATTCTAGATTTGAGATTTACTTGTAATTTAGTACAAAGGTCATATTCTTCCTCGGCTTTTCGAGCTCTTCAACGAGTGTGTCAGTCGTCAATGGCGATGCCGGTTCGTCGTCCACCATGCTAGCAACTTTAGCACGCTGTTTTTACGCTTTATCAACCGCTCTTCTGGCTTTACCTCTCAAAATTTGGATTAGGGCAAAGTAACTATCATAATAAATGACAAGTCAGGGAAACTGATTGGCTTACCCATGAAGCAGATTTTTCACTCAAGTTGAAATGTTTGATTATTATTTTTTTATTGGTGGTACTTTCATGCAGATTTCCATTTATAGAGATAAATAAATCGTTGTTAGAATAGGTACGAGTATGGGCTGTTATGTCATATAGCAGATAACTTTCTACCTGGTTTTTACCGTCCGCATGTTGACTGTTTTTCCTGCTTACACCAAAGCCTGCTGATACGTGATTGGTCAGTAAAGGTACTACAAATTTACTACAAACGGAAAGCAGAACACTTCACGTGCTGAAAATCAAAACCCCGATAGATTGTTACACGTCAGCAGGACAAAGATAAAAATGTGATTTCAAACTAATGAAAAATCAAAACAACTATGATGAGCGACAATAAACTATCCAATTAAATGTGATGAATGAATCTACCCATATCACAGCAGAGTAGCCTAAAATTAATAATGTTTGGGGTGAAAATGTCATCTTCTCTTCTCTATTCCTTCAGATTATTATGACTGTGTGATTTTTCCTTTGCTGGTTTTGCCATTTCTTTCTTCCCCTCTCTGACAGCTACTTTGCATTATGTAGCATTATCTCCTTCTCATGAATACACAAGTCCTTTTCTGTTGGGGAATTTTCTCGCCAAAATAAAAAGGATTTGTCAGGGAATCTAATTCACAGAAAAAAAACAAACAAAAAAAAAAGAGCAGACACGTGAATGTGCATAAATAAATATGAAAATACACTGACACCCACTCGTTGGAGCAAACAAGCTGCACAACTTTGCTTTGTCTGATTGTTAACAGAAATGCTTCCGTACATCTCGAGCAACAGCTTATTGGCTCGGAGCCTCTGCAGGGAATCGAGACGCGTTCAGGTGGTTTGGGTTTACGCACAACTGCTGACCTTGAAGGAACTGACCTGGGCCTCAGACAAATGAGTCACTGCACTGAGTTTCTACTGGGAGCTGCTATTAAATAGATCTGTTTACCAGGTGCTTTTTTTTGGGGGGGGGGGGGGGGGGGGGGTAGTCTGTGCAGGATAGGAACACATGTTCTTGTTGCACTTTACTCAAAACGTCCCTGCAGGCTGAGAGTCTGTGTTTATTTGAATCTGACAGTAAAAGATGAGGAGGTGGAAGAAGGGAGGAAGTAAACGAGGAGGATAAGAAAAGACGGATTTCAAAGAACTCCGACATCAGTAATCAGGGAGGAGGTATTTATAGCCGTCGCGGTGGTGTCCCCTTTACGTAGCCGCTCCAACCTTGAGAGTCATTGAGCAAAGTCTGCTCGCCTCTTTGCAGAATATGATTGGAGGGAAGAAAAACAACGGCGACGCTCGATCTGCCTCTGCTGTCATTACCTGCTCCAGGAGCCTTCTGCCTGCCGCTTTACCCCTCTGCTCGAGCGGCTCTTGAGACATGAACCGAAATGCTGCCCTTTTAGCTCACGCAGCTCCATAAGCCAGGGTGGGGTAGCACTGTTAGCTTAGTGGTACAGCGGCTGTAGTCCTCCAAGTGGGCGGGGGCCCCGGGTTCAAAGTCTGACCTTTGGCTCCATTCCAGCATTCCTCGCCATCTCTCTTCCCAATTTCCAACTCTATCCACCTTCCTATCTCTAAATAAAAGGCACACATTTAAAAAAAAACAACAACAACAACAGGGTGACAACGTTTAATCATGAAGTCGACTCGTTTGCGCTCACCTCTACTCAATTCACATAAAAACAGCTCAAATGAGAATGTCATAATGGTGCTGGAGGATTTAGTTAAACTACAACAGGGTTACTGAAAGTGGGAAATTGGCAGAACACCAAAACAGTAAGCTGAAAGAGGCCAAAAAGCTAACTTTGAAACGCCGCTATTATAATTGATTATTGAGTTCATAAAATTGTCTTGTGATTGACCTAACCAGTGGTTTACAAGTCTCTAGTTCTTAATGACACCTTAAACACTGCACTTGGCATTGTTTCAACAGTTTTCATCATGTAGGTCGGACAAAAATGATGGATTTCTTTCTTTATTGTCTGACATTTCAGAGGCTCAATGGCTTATTGGTTAAGGAAACAGTCATTAGTTTCAGCCTGACTTGTCTTGTGACCTCGATATATAACAGGACATCCTTCAGGCTCCTCGAAAGTCAACGAATGAACACTCAGATGACTGAGTTATATTTCTGAAAAAGATATTAAACCCAACAACTGACAGGATAGACTGAATTTGTATTCATGTTGTGCCACAGTATTGATCTTTTTTTTAAGACAGGGTGTTGCATTACATCCGGTGGTGGAAGTTCCATTTGGTGATACATTTGCAATTTCATTTTCCAGATGAAAGCTGCAGGAGCGTGTTTTCTGTCAGGTCATGATGAACATTTCTTTTCTTCACTTTTTTACCATTTTACACTCTACACTGAACAGAATAATGGGGAGTATATTACTGCAGGGGTACAACACGCTAACAAGAACAGAAATCTAAAAGCAGTGGCAAGGAAACGGACATTAGCAGTAAGCTAAAGGTAGCAGCACCATGAAGCTAACTGCTAAATAAAGCTAACAGGAAAAGCAAACTAATGTTAGTGTAGCCCGTTTGCTGGTTTAGTTACACATCACCAACACTTGGCAGTAACTACGTTTTGTACTTTTGCTATTTTAATATTTGTATTGCCTGCGAAGTTTACAAAAAGTATACAAAGAGCTGAAGGAATTGGCTCCAGGAGAACTAACAACAATCAATATATCAGCCTGCGGTTGCAGAAAGAGCAGGCTAGAGAATGAACTTCAGACTTCCTATTTTTGCTCTCCCGTGTTTAGAATTTCCAATATACTGTATTACCATGGTTGTTTGTTGCTCACATACATGCGGTGTACACACGGTTTCATTTACTTATAAATATTGGAGTAGGAAGTGTAAGCAGACGAGATGTGGATGCTGGTTGACAGACTGTTGGCAAAGCTTCTGTGGTTTGGCAGGAGAAGAGGCTACATATCTCTGGGTATGATGCTCTCACTGGCACAAACACACAGGAGAGAAACGAGGCACAGACTTGACCAACATGTCTGCACAGGCCACAGAAACGGACACAGACAGGTAGGACGGCGCGAGAGGTCTCTCTGTGTGAAGGGAGGCGACGCACTGTGGCGAGCTCATTTCTCTCAAGCGGACCCCGGGGAGAGGGGGAGTGGATGGAGAGGAGATTTGAGGACAGGGCCGCTCTCTCGAAAGTGGAGTTCTCTGACAGAGAAACGAGGACGGCAAACGTGAGCTGGGCATCTAATGTCGGCCTAAAGCGAGAAGTTCCTTTCAGGTTTTAGAAACTGAAACGTTGCAAGGGGCAACAAAGTCAAACGCTTGTTTGAAGAGCAGCTGGAGGGGGTTTATGGATCATTTCAGCGAGGTTACCTGGTCATAAGTGGAAACTTCCACGCCTGGAAAAAGGTTGGGTCAGTTTTAAAAAAAGTGTTTCAAACTCTGAGTATCCAGTGAAGGTAAACATTGAAATATTAGGAGTGAAGGTTGAAATATTGATGCCATATTGACTTTGCTTCAAATATATTCAACAAATGTGATTCAGCCGAACAGAAGCAGGAAAAATAAAAGGTTGAGGTTTCCGCATTTCTGACCTATTGATTGTACGAAGGAGTCCGAACCTTCTCAGAGTAGGTGTTGCAAATAGAGGAGCTATGGATAGGCTACAAAATAAACCCGTTAAAACAACCTGAGGCTCTGTAGTACAAAGGGATCACAAACATGAAAAGACACTGGCTTAGTCTTGGATTCTTCAGCAGACATGATACAAGCAGACATCTGTGCCAGCAATCACGTCAAATAGCGTAGCTCTCCGTTTCATCTGCATTGTATTACATAATGACTGGTTACATAATCTCTGCTTCTGTGGGGCTAGCCTGGTTTTTTTTAATTTTTTTTTTTTAATTGGAGCCTGAATTAAGAGCCGTTGCGAGGACAAGTAGGCTCGACTCTGCAAAGGAAAGCAGCTATTGTTACTCGAATAGGAAGGGGATTTATTGCAAGGATTAAGGTGATATAGAAAAAAGGAACCCCTGTTGTTGGCTGAGTCTCTGTCCAAATGCACGCTGCAATAAAATGATCAGGTTGACCCTTTAATCCCAGAATTTAATATACATCCATCCAAAACATCTCCTAGCCCTGTCGGCACTGTTTCTAAGCCTCATCGTGTGTGTCCAAATGAGCTGCTTTTGACAAGACATGGCAGAAAATCTTCTCTGAGTAACACTATTTTGATGTTATAAATGAATCCGTGTCGCTTGATTTTTTTCTACAAATTGCAAAAGCAAGAACACCTCCAAAAAAGGGGAAATATTTTGCAAGTGGTGGTCAAAGAAAATAGCTCCCTCCTTATACTTCCTGACGGATTCTTCTCTAGTTTTGTGCTCTGCGAGTGGCCCTTTTCATGACTGGGAGCATGACGTGGTACGGGGAGCCAAATCAGGTCACACAGGTAGTCCAGCTCCTCCAGGATGGCCCCGGTGTGTGTCCCGTCACAGTATCAAGAGTTTAGAGGAGATACCATGAGACCTGCTGTTATCCAAGGAGAAGCTGGAGAAGGTCAACAACCCAGCAGATCCAGCAGGGGCAGCAGCTTGCCCATTGGTTAAAAACAATCAATGAACCGGTCAATCTAGCCTTTTCTATTTCGAAGAGCTTCCTCATTTGCTTATTCCAGCTATCTGCAATCACCTTCAGTGTGTGTTTCAATATATGCAGCGCCCGAGTGTACTACAAACCTTCAAGTATCTGAAATGTGTGTGTGTGGGAGAGAGAAACACACTGAGAGAGACAAACAAAAGTGTGTGTGTCGGTGGTGGGGGGGCTAATCAAAGAACAGCAGTGAAGTTGAATCGAATCACAGGAGTTGTGAAGAGCAGCATATATATTCATCATTAGCTTCTAAACACACATACACACTCAGCGTGATGCATGCACACACACACACACACACACACACACACACACACACGCACACGCACGCGCTCGCTCGCTCTGTCATCGGTGAAAGAACCTCTTTGGAATAATCCTCACGGACCCTCGTCTTCAGTCAGTCAGCAGTCTGCATCACTATGGCAATGGCCTCAATTCCAACTCGGGAGTGTGTGTATGTATGCATGTGCGATGTGTGTCATATAGTCTTGTCTGTGTGGAGGCTAACAGCGTCTACAGTGTTAAGAAAGCAAGTTTGTAGATAGTTTCAAATTATCTTTAAGTCGTTAACAACAATATACTTGATCAGTTTTTGGCTGTAGTTTAAAGGTTTAATATCCTCACGTTCTTGGTGAAATGAGTCTTGGTTGGTGTCAAAGATGCAACAAAATTGGGGCGCCGGTGGCCCGGTGGACGGTGCGCTGGCCCGATGGGTGGAGGCTTTGAACCTCCAGGTGGGTGACCTTGGTTTGAATCCAACCTGTGGCTACTTTCCCGGGCGTCACTTCCCTCTCTCTCTCTCTCTCTCTCTCTCTCTCTCTCTCTCTCTCTCTCAGTTGAACTCAGAGACCTTCAGTGGGCGCCAAAGTGATTTAAACCAAATTACAAAATAATGTTGCCAAGCCATCAATTCTGTTCCTCCAGTTGGCAAATTCTATTGTTTGTGTGCAGCAGTTAAGTGCACACTCCCCGCTGTACTGTATGTATAAAATGTGACTGCTGCTTTGATCCTACAAATCAAACACAAACACCAAACAGCATAAGTATAACACTTTACCGCTTAGTTATGCGTTCACGTTAACAGCATTAATATAGATTTTTTTTTAACTGTAATGCAATCTAAAATGATGCACATTTCCAGCGTGTCTTGGAGAGATATTTACAATTCCAATGTGTTTTCCTCAGCAGTGAAAATGCCACTCGCTGTCAAATTAATTTAGCTGGGAAATGTTTACTAAGTGCTCTGAAAGGTTGCGTGGAGCTTGATCTAAAAGCTGTGTGACACAGAACAGACTGAGGATGGTTTCACACTGCACTCAGCTTTTATCAAGCTGAACACAGATGGAACATGTGCTGTGTATATATATTTATATATAAGGACATAATGTCAGCCCAACGTCAGGATGTCATTTGAGGACTTAACTAACTACAGGTTTTTGCACTCTGCATTGGCTTTATTTTTCAACACCACTCGCCGCTTGGTTAAGATATGACGTCAGCCCCATGTCACCATAAGAGGCAAAGAGTCTTCCAAGAAAAACATGACGGTCTTTGGTTAGTCAAATGAATTTTTTTGTTTACCCATCCAACCAAAAACTTCCACCAATGGGGGCATTTGGTGATGTATTTTCTCTGCAGTTTCAAAAAGTCAATTTGGCTACCACCACTCTTGCAATTGGGAAGATTCCAACAAAACAAAGCAAGGATTAAAAAAAATGCTTGGCTGCTCGTCTCTGTTTTCGCCCGGTTGGTCTTTTTCCAAGGATGTTTAAAAGTGATTTTAAACACGTCTATTGGATATAAGCTTGACCACCATGAAATGGACTTTCCACACACTTTCTCTATTAAGCTTAAAGCAAATACACCAGGGGAGTGCCAAAGAAAAATACCTTTTCAAACAGATCCAGATACCTGGGCTTTGGATATTGACCAATACTAAATATCTGGCCCAATATTTTCCCCTTTGTCTCCAAACCTAATCCACGTATATGCATCAGTATTGGAGACCTAACATCCAAGATCATTTAGGTTATGACAAGTGCAGTAATTGATTTTTAATGGTTGCTTTACAAGAACATTTTCTTTGTTGTCAGTTTGAATCGATCTATTGGAAGATGAGAATTCCTTGGGTTTTCTTTACAGAAGAAACCATGTGTTCTTACAGTGTGGTTGGTACACGGCATGTGGACCAAGTTTTGACTGCGTTGATATAGGTGTGCATTCTCCAAATGAAACTCAATATTAAATGTGTTATCTCCAAATCCAACTCATTGTCAAGTGTGCCAAACTTTGCAACAACAAGAATGAAAAGAGAGAATAAAAGGACCCTCCTCAGCCGTCTCGTCTACAGGATTGAACATGATAGTGCTTTTTCCCCAATGAGCTCGTTGCAAATCATCCTTTTCGCTGATGTCTCTGAACAACATGTGGCTCCTCACGCTGCTAAAAGGTAGCCCAAATAAGATGTCCTGTTCCATCTGGGAGTTTATCGATTGATGCTTCTTGGGAAAACATTTTGGTTTGTGCAGCAGGTGGTCCGGAGGGCTAATGGTGCACTTTAATAAGCTTTAGGGTGATTCTGATTGCGGAAAAAGGAATGCGTTTATCCCTCCGCAGACCATTGCTGACATCACGTCTGTCTCCATGGCGATGTGGAAGAAAACGAGGCTGCTGGTGTCTGGAAGCAGGCTAGAGAGACGGTGATGGAGAGAGGCAGACAGAGAAAGAGAGTGTCGGAAATCCTCTCGGAGAGGCGTGAAGGAACATAGTGTCAGGAAGCTACCGCCTCTGAATACTAATATTAAGAGGCTCTAGATGGACAAACACACACAGCGCACATCAGCACATGCCACTGTGTCTCTCTCACTTTTGTCAACAGTCAAGTGAAAAAAAAAAAAAAACAGCCTTTGAGCACAAATGTCACAGGAGCAGGCGGTGACATTAAAGATGATTGGGCTAAAGCATCGGACTGCTCCAGCCGCGGAGGGCCAGCGAGGCACCAGAGGAGAGAGAAGGATGGAGGGGGATACAGATGAGTGTGATAACCTCTGCTCGGCTCTGACACTCATCGCTGGAAAATAAAGAAAGAGATACGGAAATAAAAGATATATTTGGTCTTTTTGTTCCATTTTGTTTAAACCTTACAGATGATCACATGTTGATCGCCCTCAGATATTTGTGTTGATCTTGGCGCCTCCTGTGGACAGGGGCGTGTCCAGACTTGGTGGCCCACCTGGGGAACTGGCTTATGTTATGTTTTTTTTTTTACCCTTTCTGTCAGCACTGATGGTTTGTACTTACAAGTAACACACTTAACACACAAAGAAAACTACCAGCAGCTTGCTGAAAACAGACAGAGTAGTTGTTTACTTAAGTCCCAGCTCTGATTAGGCCAACAGCCAGTCATAGATTTTGGATTTTCAGTTTTGAAAAGGGGTCCCGTGCCCGGCCTGTGGAAAAAGCAGCCTTCTCATCTCTCTGCTGATTTTCTTCACATGTGTGGGTTATGATGTTTACTAGCAGAAACACTCATGCTGATTTCTTTTCACAGTCAAATGTATCAGTCACAGTGTGAAATGTAGGATAAAAACGTCTGTTTCTCCAGCGTGCTGTTTATCGCTTCATCTGTCACCTTCCCTCCAGGCAGCATTCTTTATGCTCATAGTCTTGTTAACTTTTAAAAGAAACACAGAGGGGGAGAAGGGGAGAAAGTATAAATCTCTGTCTGCTTCATAACCAGCGTTAATGATAAATGCTTCTTATTTTTTCAGATTTAAAGAAATCATTTTTAAAGTGGGCACAGAATTGAAGCAGCTTTTGAGAGGTTGTTCTTTCTTTCAAACAAGCGGATTCATCCTTCCAGAAAAGTTCGAGCTCTTAGAGCACTTCTCAAGGGCCTTTCTTTGAAGACCAGTTCAATAATTCAGGCGAAGCAGAGACCATGTCCTCGCAAACGTGCCCATGTAACGGTGATGTTGTTTTTTGTATGCGGGTACGAGTTCAGAGGAAGTCCGTCTCTTCTTTTTTTCGGCTCGTCCTCGGCTCAAGCACACTTAAAAAGGGAAAAGAATCTGAAAATCAGAACTGTAACGTCTACCAAATGTCTCTCCAACTATGTTTGCCAATAAAAAAAAGAGTTAATGGGTAAAGAGCAGTCAATGTGAGGGTAGCAGACAAGAGAAAAAGCCGCTCTTGCAGTTGAATCTGTTTTCTGAAGAGTCACCTCAAACATCTCTCTCATGCCTTTGAGAGCAGGTGTACAACGTAACTGACATAGCATAACCTCTGCATATGCTACAGAGTAAAGAATAGACAGCCTTTTGAATTAAATTAGTATAAATCTCCCATTTACACTAAGATACAAAAGATGTGGAGTCACTCCAACAGGTAGGTGGATACAAAAGGTACAGCTGATATACTATGAAGCCAAATAACATTTTTAATACGGCTCAAAACATAAAAACAACGGCTGAGGTCGAAAAATCAATTTTGGCTTGTTTCTATCTGAGAGAAAGGGTTAGTCATAGATCAGGACTGTGACCACTGGCGGTGTCCAATCAGATTTCTAGGCCCTGACCACCAACTGACTCCGCCCCTGCAGTCATCTTTTTCTAAAAAAGTTGATCTTTCTGTGACTTCATGAAGCCTGCAATCGGCATCAAAGATTTGGAAAAATCTTGGGGGAATTTTTTTAAATTTTTTTTAACAATTTGACAACAGCTTCAGACGAAACGACAATCTTTGCAGATGCTTTGTGTACTACGGTTTTAGGCAACGACAACACTGAAGAATAATCTCTAGAGACGGGTTCAACCTAGATTAGTTCACCTGTCAAATCTACACACAACAATCAGGCATACATGCAGAAAGCAATCCAATTTGACGAAGCCCGTAGCCATAGAACGAAAAAACACAACAGGCCACATGTCTAGATTAATATAGCACAATGAAACAGAAGATAAGGTCAACAAACTTGATCATTAAGACTTTTAAAAACTGCAATGAAGGGGGCGCTGGTAGCCTAGCGGTTAGTGCGTGCACCACATGTAAGGTGGGTGTCAAGGGTTCAAAATCTGGCCTGTGGGTCCCCTTATTTCATGTCAGTACCCACTCTCTCCAAGTGAATTCCAAATCTATCCACTGTCCATATCTGAGACATGACTGCTGCTCAGATTGTGTCACAGGTTTAAGGTCTGGGCTCAGACTGGGCCATCGTGGGATACTGATCTTCTGGCTGGATTTGGCCGTGCATCCTGGCAGCTGTTAGCGGACCGGCTTTGATGCAGTGAGATCCAAAGAGAGAATCCAGTACGATCTGATTTGTTCAGCGAAGCCAGCCGTCTAAACGAAGGCGTTGGTGGGAAAAGCAGAAGACGGGAAGAGACATGTAGAAAAGGTTGTCGGACTCGGAGTGAATTAGATCAACTTTTTCTACATAAGGAGGTGAAGAAGGACGGAGACGAGGAAAGAGGGCAGGACTTAGGAGTAAAGGAAGGATCATAATTAGCTCAGACACAGATCAGGCTGAGAGGAAACACCGGCCTGCTTGGTGGTGTCATGTATCATTTGGCTGCAGCATATTTCCTCCTGCTCCTCGTGCTCTTGCTTATGTTCGCTCCAAATATCAGCAGGCCGCTAACCGCCTCTGAAGTACAGCAGCAATGGGTTTCCATTTCTGGGAGGGACCGTTGAATTGGGCGGGTGGAGGGCTGTATTGAACCGGTTTACCGCAGCACACCCTTCGGTTGCTCCTTCAAAGAGTCCTCCGCAGGCTGTTGTTGCGTCTCAAAACATCCAGGTATTGATTCTTTCACTTTGTTGGCCTTTCTTCTTTAGAAAAAACAGCCCCTCCTTCTCTGCATAGTTGTTTCTCTTTGGGCGGATTTCATTTCTATGTATGCATTTTTACGTGTGGGTGCATGCAACTTGCTAAATAGTTAAGCCTGTGCATGCAGTTTTCTATCAGTTTTTTGTTTCCTCGCAGGCACAATGCTAGTCCACCTAATCCAGTCCCAGTGCTCTAATTGGCTAACTGCAGCCATTTTCTCTGCTCCGGGGAGCGTGGAGATTAGAGGGAGTGTGTGCCCGCCGCCTAAATGAGTCACGCTGTGGTTACAATGTCTCTCGGGGGAGGGGGGGGGGGGGGATTGCACACACCCACACACACAAAATCAGACCAGAGGAGTTTCTGTTTCCAGTCTGCTGCGCCAGTATCGACATAAAAACCAAAACATGTACAGGTGTAGATCCTAACAGCTCCAATCATCCTCTGCACATCTGTATGTGTGTGTGTGTGTGTGTGTGAGAGAGGCCAGAGTTACACACACACACTCACCTGAGATTAGCCGACTCCTGCGGCGAGGCGCCCTGCCCTCGTGTAAGCATCAATAATGAATGTAGCCTGCAGCTAAACACCTTGTTAGGCTGTTCACAATACTCACGGTTCACACGCATTCTGCACTCACTACTGTTGTTCTGCTGTGGGCAAATAATTCACTATTAAAAGATGTGGATTCAGCCGTGCACTCCTGATGCAGCTTCAACTAGAGAATAAAATAACGGATATTTTTAGCTTCAATTTGATCTACTACTGCTGAGACAACATGACTGAGGAGGAGGAGGAGCCGGAAAATGAAAATCTTCTGACTTGAGGAATCAAGATCTTTTCTGAAGAAATGTGCAATACATGTGCATTTCTTTCACCCCAGTTTCCATTAATAAATGTGTGTGGGTCCCTGTGATTGACATTTTTGGCTAGCCTTGAGATAACTATCTTTACTGAGTATAAAAGTCGGAGTTCAAAAGTATATCTTGTAATGATACGTTTAAAAAAAAAAAAAACATATCCAATCATCTGTCAACTTTGTGAAATTTACAGATTGCTAAATTTGAGAGAAACAGCAGCATTGTTAATGGATCATCCTCTCCCAGAATCAGTACGGGGACTTCAGGTAGCTGCAGGCTTTTTGCAAGTTGGGAGACTTTTATCAATAATACTGTGTGTGTGTGTGTGTGTGTGTGTGTGTGTGTGTGTGTGTGTGTGTATAGCTAACAACATACACTATACAATACAAGCTTTGACACACAAAAAAAGCTCAGACGGTTATATAAA
Source organism: Labrus bergylta (assembly GCF_963930695.1). Lineage (NCBI taxonomy): Eukaryota > Metazoa > Chordata > Actinopteri > Labriformes > Labridae > Labrus > Labrus bergylta. The sequence goes on from NC_089217.1 coordinate 4,463,911, forward strand.
GTTGACGTCCCCATTCCTTTTTTGTTTCGTTTCATGTCTCATGAATATTAAAGAAGGCAGTGGAAGCAGAGGGGCTTTTGGATGCTGGTTGACAGACAAATGACTCCTGGCTGAGCTTCTGTGGTCTGGCAGGAGAAGAGGCTACATATCTCTGGGTAAGATGCTCTCACGGGCACAAACACACAACATGTTCGAGGCACACACTTGACCCCTTCATGTCAGCAAAGGCCACAGAAACTGACGCAGACAGGTAGGACTCTCTGTGTGGAGGAGGGATCGACACTGTGGAGAGCTCATTTCTCTAAAGGCAGACGCCGGAGAGAGGGAGTGGATAGAGGAGAGAAAAACACGAGGACGGGGCAACTCTCCCTGCTGCCCCTTGTTTCTCTGTCAGAGAGCTTTGAATGGAAACGTGACCTGAAGCTTGAATGCACGCCAGACAATTCTGCTTTTGAGGTTTTTGAGACGTCTGAGGAGAAGCAAAGTCAAACAGCTTCCTTTGTTAACAGCCAGAAGATGTTTAGTGCTGATTTAGGCTTTTTTTTGGAAAGAAAACAAGCGCCCGACTGATTGATCGGCCAGCTGATAATATCGGCCGATGTCAGCATATCCCGTAACTATCGGCATCGGCTAATTTTATCACAGATATGCGCCGATTTAACCAGATTTATTCACCAGTCAAATAGCATTTTTTATTTGAGTATCATATTACACTAGCAGTTCTCTTTCTGGAGTGTGCTATATGAATTACAACACGCATCACCCCCCACCTGAGGGTCAAGCAATGATGTGCGTTCATGCGCAGTTACTTTCCAGTTGAGTGACCATCTTGTCTACGTTATGCTGTACATCTTTTCCACAGGTGTTGGATAACTGCATTTGAGGGATCGACACAAAAAATGTGCAGATCTAAATCTATCTCAACAGATTGAACATAGATCAAAGAAAGTTATCGGCTGATATATCGGTATCAAGATTTTTTTCTCTCCCCAATATCGGCATTGGCCCCAAAAATCGGGCCCTAAAGAAAACCTCTACTTGCAAGGCTATTTCTCAGAGTAAGATGGCATTTTTTTTTTTGCAGCAGTTTAAGCAGCAAAAGATCCATTTTCATGTGTGGGAATCTACCAGGAGAGGTGCTAACCATAATCCCATTAATCAGCATAATTGGCCCATAATTGGCTCTCATCAAGTCCCCACAGATGCCATCACTCAAACCTCAACATTATTACCAGGCATCTCAAACACCGGCTCCCCGTCTCTCCACAGGCTGCTGTCAGAGAGAAGACAGGCCGGTCTGTCTGTCTGTCTGTCTGTTTGTTTGTCAGGGGAGGGTTGTGAATGTGCCGCAAACGCCAACCTGCAAATGCAACAAATTGCAGACTGAAGTGACGCCTTCATCCAGAAAACAGGCCAGGAGTAAACACACACACACACACACACACACACACAAAAGATTCAGACACAAACATCTGCCCACAGATCCCAAAAATAAGACTGCGACTGACAGAATTCGGCAACTTTCTTAGGACATGAGTGAGTTTTAAAGTTCACCCGTGCATCTAGATTTGTGTGGGCAGGTGGGCTTGTTTGTCAAGAGAGCGTAATGAGAGCAGACATGTTAAACCAAACTCTGGTGACAGGTGTGTGTGTCGCCTCAGGGAATTGGCCTTTTTGTTTCTGAGCACAAACAAGGACGATACAGCAAGCATGTGGGACACTTAAAACACAGCGGGGGCTTCTGTCCGAGTCCAATCATCATTTTGATTTCATGATTAGAAATGACTCATAGTGATTTTCGCTACGGCTTTAAAAAGTTATACATCTTGTTTGAGAGAGCAGAAAAACAAGAACCACTGTATAGTTTTTAACGATCACTGTTGTAACACACATCTCTGGTATTAAATTAGAGGTGCAGCTCATCTCTTGGCATACTTTATTCTTCATAAGCATCCACTGGAGGACCTGTTTATTACTATTAAGGTGGAAGATTTAGAGCCTGTTTCTTCTAAAAGCATTTTACAGAACAGCCCACGACCCATTTGAACAACCCAACCCGGCTGGTGACTCGTTGTCAATAATTGAAGAGTTTTTTCAATCAAACCAAGAAGGTTTGTTTACTCCACAGTACACCACCATTTTCTTTAAATTATAACTATTAGTGGAGAATCTGTTAAAAAGTGGTTAAAAGGTTACATGTCTCCCAGCACATTGTGGTGGTTGTCTTGCCATTCGATACAGGTATGTTGGCTGCATTGGTGTGTAGGACGAGGCATTGTCTTCTCTCTCTGCTACATGTCATGTAATCTGCAGGTCGTGATGTTGTCTTCCATTATCAATGGACGTTTAGAAGCAGCTAAAAATAACCAGCCTCGGTGTTTGAATGTTTCCACACTTCTATTTGTGAATAAAGGAGTGAAAAGGTTTGATGGGATTTTGTTTTTTTTCTCGCCTGAAATCATATCCAAACAGATCCTGTTATAACCCAACACTTTCTAATTCATTCCTTTCTGGTTCTAGATATCCATTCACTCTCCAGCACTTTGAATATCCGTCTATGATGCCTTTCTATTTGTATATCTGTGTTGAGTGCACCACATGTTTGTCTGGGGAGGTGTGCTGCTCATGTCAAACAAACGAAAACATGCGCTTGCTCTCTGTCCATCAGCATAACAATCTAACCTTGAGCGAGCGAAGCGTCTTCCGGCGCACTGGAGCGAATTGCAAAACAAAGCAAACACAATCGAGGAGATAGTAAGGGAGGGAGGTAAGAGAGAGCTGAAGCAAATAAACTGAATTGTGTTTTTTATTTTTCTCGGGTAAACTGATAGGTAGGAGGTGGAAAGAGCCTGGAGTTTTTCTGTGCATTTTATCAAAAACAAGCAGAGGGGGAAATCATGACTTTGCAGAATCCCTCTCGCTGGCATGCATTTTTTTGTGGAGAACAGTGATAACATGAAAATTCAACAACTGCCTGTTTTCCCTTTTTAATGTGGTACAGTGGAGAGATTCTGGGGCATGGCGGGATTACAGAAAAAGACGGCGAAGCTTGGGGGAAAAAAAACCGAGATAAACACAAAAACACCATGCGGAGATAATGTGCCAAACACGGTGAGAAAAGCTGATCTGGTCTTGCTGTTCATTTGGTATCAGTGTTGAATTCTCCACTGGCATGACGTGTTGTAAACCGTGGAATAAATGTGAGGTGTTTCAGGTCCTTAACGTGATGTTAGAGTGGATGTTAGCACCGTGGCAACAAGCATCTGGATTTCTCATAGCTACTGTTAGTACGCCTGGGAAGGCAGGGTTGCCAGGTTGGAATAAAAGTACCAGAAAAAAATGATCACGGTGTTTTATCTAACCCTTTTAGCACTACATAATACAATTTAAAGTAAACTTAAAGCTCCTGTGAAAGTATTTTACTGGCGATGAAAAAGACTGAAATTAATGTTGATGCCTCTTTATGACTGACAAAAGCAAACCACTCCGTTAGTATAAAGACTGAACATTTCTTCATCTTTAATTCTAATGCTGAAACGACTGTCTGAGGGTAGGTGTCAGAGGCATTAACAGCACTCGGCCATTTTTTAAACACGTTTCACTGCAAAGATTCAGAGAGATGAAAACATTTGACTGTTAGAAGACGGCAGGAAAACATTTTTGACATGAATCCATGAATGTGAAAAAAATAAGACGTACCGCTTAGTCCACTTAACCAACACCAACTAAAAGTTTCAAACAGGAGCTTTAATTAGTTATTAAGAAACAAACAGCACGTCCACCTCTACAGGAGATACCACCGGCCCCGGTAAATGTTCAGCTATATTTTTTCTTCTTATATTGCACCTTAAAATAGTAATGAAGCAGATCCTTCAAATCCTACACTTCTGATAAAGCAACTCAATAAGATCAGAGGTTACTCAAGTGATGTCACTTTCACAAAACTTTGGAAATCAACTCCACAGGGGGCGTTTCCCGCCTAAACTCCCACCAGATCACAGTCCAAACTGCGTGTTTCTATCCTCAACGCTGCCTTAAAAACAGCTTAACATTCAAGCTTCAGTGGATATTTATTGTTAACAATGGACTTCTGGAAATTGCTTCGAGGTTGATCAACTTTCTGTGCTCAAAATATGACTAATACCTTTGGGAAAACAAGTGTCATTTAATCTTGTTCTAAGATAAAACTGAATCCCCAAGAGGTTGTTGCATGACCAAGACATTTGCTGCATTGCACCATAAGATTCAGAATAAAAAAAACATCTGCATTATATTAGATCTGTTACAATCATAAATGTGCACCCATGGGAACTGTGAACCATCTTTAAAATATGTATCTGTATCAGTCAAGAGCTGAGCCTAAACATCAAAAAGGTTCAAGCAGGTTTTACTCAATCCAATTCAAAGCACAGCATTGCCATTTTAGATAAGTGCATACATACCCTTTCTGTTGTAAACTCATTATCTTTCAAATTGAATACTTGTAGTGTGTGGAGGTTATTTATGCTCCCTGCAAATCATCCTGTCTCTAATGATAATGACATTCAGAAAGCTTTGCCTCGTTCAGCAGGTCACACTTTGAGATCGCATAGCAACCTCTGCACATTCAATTCCCCATCGCACTGATGTGGCAAAGATGGAATATTTCATTAGAGGCTTGGATACACAGAATCAGAGCTCTGATGCGTCTGTGTGAGCACGCAGCCCGAGCAGACTAAGCAGTTGTCCTGCTATTACCTAAAGCCTCGGAGAGTAGGAGCTACACACATTGGATACTTAATACGGGGGACCTCCTACACTAAATTATGGTAACCGTTTAATATTACAAGGACAATGATGGTCAAAGTCAGCCCTAGCTGCGAGACGTATTGTACACGTCTGTAGCCAAATTCTCAGACAACCCTAAAGGCATCGTTTGTGGTCAGCCCAGGTGAACGCACACCTTTCTGTTGTCTGCCGTTTCCAGTTTTGTTTGACTGAAGATAATGGAAAAACCCGAGGGAGGAAGAAAAGAACAAATGTTGTCCTTAAAAATAAAGGAAATGACTGCAAGACTTAATAAGGAATGATTCTTAATCTTGGCTTCAAAAAATGATGTGTGAACACAAAAAGGAGCGCTCCATTTGCTTTAGAAAAACCTGTCCCTCTTTTTTTCTCTGGATTTTGCTTTTCCCTGTCCCCCCCCCCCCCCCCCCCTTCCCTTTTTTTTCTTGGCTTTAGCATCCAAGAGGAGCCAATTACTCATCCAGCCCCAGTAATTAGCATGAGGGATGGTGAAGCTTAATGCTGCTAAGACAGGAGAATTGTCACAGTGAAACTGTCTCTAATGAGACGGTCCCTGGGGATTTGCTCCGCCCGTCTCTGGCCGCGCTGACTGCTCCAGTCTCTGCCATGAATGGCGCTAATCGCTACAACTGAAACTGTGTCAGTTTCAAGGCCGTTGGACGACAGATGGGTAGAAAGGAATTTTCCATTGGAAAGAGCGGCTAGCAAACACGACTAAAATATTTAAAATACTCGCGAGCCGTTTAAGTTTGTTTTTTTTGCCACTTCTGGGCAGAAATACAAGCTGCAAATGAACATCGTCATGTTATCGACCTGTGAAGCTAACACCAAACAATGTAATAAGCTGTTTCTTTAAACGTGTTCCAATTTTACACATGAAGCATCATGGAGCACCAGCTTCATACATTTAGAGCTTTATGAAAACTAAGGTCAAGTTTCACATTTTTAAAACTTTGTTTTGGTCTCCACCATCTCCTGAGGCAACTACTTTTGGTAATGTTGCTTACTTTTTATGTCTGCCCCTTTACTCTTGGGAGGGTACCATACAGGAGGTTTTTCAAGCATTTTCTCTTTAAAGCAACACAGAACTCAAAATTCAAATTTCAAGGTTGGGATTTAAAAAAAGTTCAATTAAATAAGCAAAAATACTCTAACAGCAGAGATTCTCTTCATTCAGAGAAAATTCACTGTAACTTGTTACTTATACTTGAGAAGAATGATGAAAAATATTGATTTCTCCAGATGTAAAACATTGACATGTCATGATTTACAGAGATGACATAAATTCTTGGTCAAAAAATTACAAGAAAACCAAATTACGTCCAGTGGAGTTGTTGTTGATGTTAGCATTTATGACTGTTTTGCTCCGACTAGAAGCTAATCTTTTGTAATAACATTGTTTGAACCTCTTACTCTGACAAGCCTTTGTGGTTAAGGAGCTAAACAATGGAAGACAACAGACTGAGCTGTTTACCTTGCCGATTTAATTCTATAGATTTATGATGTGTTAGTCGAGTTTTCCCTCCCTGTTCTGACCTTGATAAATAAGATTAAGATGTAAAATAAGATAATTAAGATGCTAGTTATAATCAGAGTAATGTCTTCCTCTGGTCATAATTTATTATATTACAACTGAATACAGAATAACAGATTTCCTGGACGAGTGTTTGTGTGCGGGCAGCAGCACTAAGGAGGGATGTATTGGGTTCAGGGTTGGCCAAAGAAAACGCCCTTTAAGCCACAAAGGCTCTGGCCATGAATATTAAGGCCGGAGGTCTGCGTGTCCCCAAGCTGCTCTGTGGACCAAATCAAACACACCTCCCTGTCCTCAGTCTGAAACAGCCTGAGCCAGCAGTCAGGCAGGGATGGAAGGAGGCTGACAGGATACTTAAAATGTCACACGGTTACTTCAATTTGTATGATATGAGCTTTTAAACCAAGAGGACTTAACATTTGTCATCTTACTCAGAACCAAGAAAAGCAAAACATTAAGTGTGTCTGCCTCAGCACTCGGGGTTTAATTGACTGTAGCCCCTGTAAGCAATTGGCCAATTCAGATCTTAGCATAGTATAGCAACCCATGCACCCATGCTTGACCATGCAGCTTTAGCTTCAGTCATTGAGCACAGAATCAAAACATAGGACAGCTTATCTTATACCAACTCTGCTACTTCAGTTTCAGCCTCTTAAAGATGCCAATGACAGGAATTTATTCTCTCTTTGCCGCTTTGATTTTTGGCTGTTACCTGATCACTGCGATAAGGCATGTATGAAGCAGCATAAGAAAGACCTATATGCCTCACTGCACATCTGTTTTTCTTGAATCATCGATCTTAATGTATCAGGCCTTTCAAGTTGCTTCTGATAAGCACACTAAATTATGTGAGGACAAAAGAAAAAGTGAGGATAAAACTCTTTGGTGAAGTAAGGGCTGAGTTTGAAATGATGGCCCAACGTTTTCAGTTCAATTTACTTTTCTGGAGATAAGGGCAGCACATCCTCGGCAGGCTGCTGAACTATGGTTTTGGGTAGTGCTGCTCTCTGCGCCGTACAACAAAAATGGATACCGAGCGTTTAGAGGGGAGATAAGGCGAGAGAGTACAGTTTGGGAAAGCACTGGGGACTTTTTGGCCGAGGAGGCGGGTTATAAAAACACAACACTGTGAGGGCGTTTAATGAAAGGGATTTCTCAACTATAGCTGGTTTTTCTTTCTGCTTTTTGGTGGAAAGAATGGATGCAATAACTGCAGTCGACCCACAGGAGAGAAGGGCGGTTCAAGTGTCTCCAATGTCCACTGATTATCTTTCGATATAACTTTTAGTGTGAGTTTAGGTTGGATTTTTACAGGAAAAAAAAAAAAAAAAGCTGTGCTCAACACTTACAGACTATTTCCCACCTCTGATTGACCAAGCTGATTTTTTTTTTTTTGCTTCTCTGCTGCTCTGAGCTCAGTGGAGACAGCACTGTGTGAATAAGACACAGTCAGACTTGTCTTTGTGGACACAATTAGGTGAGTCAAAGTCCATTTTCTCGCTCTCTTACCCACCAGTTTTGATTTCAAACTTAAAGGAGCTGTCATTTTCTATCACCGCCGCCCTGTGGATTTATTCCTGGAAGAGTCGACAGGCTGTCACATGTCATGGAAGCAAAGGGGTGCAGTGGAGGTCCATTAAGACACCGCTGCTGAGCTGTCAGTGCTTTTAGATCTTATTTAAAACAGTGACGGGTTACTCAGTCTATCGCTTGGTATCCTGAAAGTGAGGAAAGAGCCTCCAGGTTGGTCCAGGCGTCCCAATGTTTTATACATATACTGTATATTTATTTGTCGTTTAAAATATTGGGATACTTGAATTTTCATTTTAACACCAGAGACAGTACTTTTTGAAGTATTTTCTATAATGACCCACCCGACCAATGAGCAAGCAGTTTGCAACAGTTGCAAGAAAAAAACCCTTGTATAGGCGGAAACTTCAGACAGCCATCTTTCACAACTGGAGGAATTTTTTTTCTTGTTAAATTACAACAATAGGGAAAACTATTTTGACATTATAATGAGGACAAGTTTCCAAACAGATTCCTCACAAGTCACCATTGGTGGACAGCCATCTGCCACAACTGGAGGAAGGTTCTTTTCTTTTAGCATCATATCAAAGACGATGCAGGTAGTTCTCGGGCCAACTTCATCAAGGGGACCACAGGAGCCCCAACCGATGACTTTGTCTGTCTCACAACATTACAGGCAAAGACAGGAGTGGATGGCAGGTGGAATTTGGAGTGGTGTCTGTGTGTGATAAAAGCCAATTAGGGAGCAAATTTCACAGACCACCTGTACATCTTTAGGCTGCATGTGCCGACGAGCAGTGAGAATTGTGTCAAGCTCGCCAACCTGCACATCCACATCTGTGTCCCACCTTGTCAGTCAATCCCTGACACATCCCGTCACCTTAACCCCCCCCCCCCCCCACCCCCCCAGACTACACACACATACACACTCAAACATCCACAAACAAGCTGACTTGTTCTCTTCTCTAATCCTGCCGTCTCCATTTGCAGAAAGTGGGAAGGAGACGGGAGGGGGGGGAGGGGGGGAGGAAAAAAAGAAAACGGGATGAGAGTTTAAGTCGCCGAGCCCTTTGACGCAGATGGGGGGAGTGGAAACTGTTGCCATGGAAACCCCACCCTGCCTCCAATGAGTCAATGAGGGGAGAAAATAAAGAGAACAGAGAGTAAATGGAGAGATGAGAGGAGGTGAGCTCTAGAGTAACTGTATCTGGACGACTTGCTCCACCCTTTTTTTTTTTTTTCTTTTCAAAAGGAGAAATATAAAAGAGACAAATTATTAGAAGAGCAACACAAGCAGCATGTGATCCTCAACAACAACATACAACTATCAACTTTACTTAATCACCTCGATCTAAGAAGCCTCAACCTGCTCTTAATTTATCACTACGCTGGAGCCTCATGTCAGCCCCCCCTCCCCCCCCTGCTTATTTGAAGCTCACACTTGTACTATTTATTGGGTTTTTTAACAGGGATGCTAAATAATGAATGAAGGGGCACCGGGGAGCTGTTAGTCTTTTTTTATTGCCTTGATTATTACTGTCATCCATCAGACTTAAGGCGATTCAACAGAAACACAGACATGTGACAAACTAAGGGAAGACAGAAGGGACAGTTCAAGGTATATCATGCAGGATTCAAGATTACATTCGCTCTTGGAAATTAAATTTGAGGGTTTTTGGGGCGAACATCACATCGTGCAGAATAGAAAAGAATGCACTCAGTCAGATATTTAGTTTCTAACATATGATTGCACATACAAATCAAAAAAAAAAGGAGAGTTTGCAGTGAAAGCTGGAGAAAAGATAAGGACGGTGCAGCGGAGCAGAACGGTAGGGAGCGCGAGAAAGACTGAGAGTCGTATTTCCTGCTTTGCCGCAAGACTCCAACATGATCAAACCAACAACTGTGCGCAGACAGATGGACGTGCAGCCTCGCTCTCATTAGTAAACACCATCAGTATTGTGCACACTTGCCCCGGCCATTAACGCAAACTCGATGCCCCCCCGCGGGCATCAAACTACCCATTAACTCCCATACTCAGCCACCACTTCCTGCAATTAAAGCATATGTTGTTTGTGCATGCGTGTCAAGGCTAAAGCACACAGACACACACATGCATGGATGTAGATGAGTTACAGTCACGCAGAGCAACAAAGCAGGAAAACAGACACGCACTCCCACACTTTAAAGACAGATGTGGGAACATCCAATGACACCGCTCATAAACTTTAAGGCTCCATTAGCTGATGTTCACTGGGAGCTTCTGTTAAAGGCTCTCGTTTCTGTTATCAAAACCACTTTGCTCCTTTTAACATGGCAGCCAAGCTGTTTACACTGGAGCCAAAAGCATCATGTTGTGGGGTGAATGGTTGCTTTTATGCTTGGGCAATACACTGATACACCATACAAGAAGATTTATTTTGGCAACCCTTAAAGATATTGCCGTATGGTTCATGTTCAGAGCTGCATTAGACCATTTAGGGCAATGATGCACAACGTTTGTCTGTTTACATTTCATTTCCATCGATATGGTTAAATTAACGGCTTTTCATTCACATCCTGAATGAAAACTTGACTGCACGATTCAATTTATATCACTTATAAGTAGCCCCAATCATTTCTTTTAGGTCATTTTTCATAAATCACACCTTATTAGTCACAGTCCAGCTTTGTCTGAAATGACTTTCATCGACTTATTCATCTTCAGTTAATAAAAAAAGAAAACTCAATAGTTTAGTCCATGCACTCTCAACCTATGCGCCAGGGACTCAGTATTTCAAATGGAGAAATAAATACAATAAAAGCTTCAAGATAAATGTCATTGTACACTGACTTGGGAGAATAATGTGACTTGGGTTGAGCATTTGTGTAGGGTCCCTAAAGAGACGTCTGACACTGCTTTTTTGGCAGAAATCAATGAAGACCCTGTTAGGTAGGGGTTGTTTCTGTAGTGAATGTTCAATGATGACATTGTGAAACAGACTGTGGATCATCTTAGGATTTATTCAGTCAATGGTTGTGTGCATTTCACTGACGGCTGAGGCTGCCCGTAAAGTGACCATCAGAAGCAATTTTGACAGAGATGAAGCAGGAGCAACTTGGGGTTAAGTGTCTTGCCCAAGGACAGATCAGACATGTAGCTGCAGAAGCAGGGGATTGAACCCTCGACCTTCCAGTTAGGAGACACCCGACTCTACCCACCGAGCCCCATCTCTTTGAACTGTTGGAAGAAAACCTTCACCGACCAAGGAAAGCTTGAAATCTTAACTCAGAAAAAGACAGCAGCCAAATGGCAGTATGCACTCTGAACCTTTTTGTTTTGTTGGACCACCTTGATAAAAACAATAAATTTCACATCTACAATAAAAGCAAACGCTGAGCACTAAGCAGCAAAAAGGGGATCTGTTTCTGACAGGCGTCTGACGACAGCTGTGTGCATTGTCATGTCGCTTTGAGAGGGTTACAGAAAAAATGTAAGTGAGACACTCATTTCACCTTTTTACCTGCGGTTCACCCCTTAATCATGAGCTCCATCATTCACACACTGAGACAGACACCGCGCACCACTCTTGGCTAAGTGCTTTACTGTGTCGAGGGAGAACTCAGAACAATGTGAAGACGTGTGTGTGTGTGTGTGTGTGTGTGTGTGAAGGAAGAACAGCCAATATGAAAGACAAAGAGGAGGGCAACCAAGACAAATACCACCAAAAAAAAAGCAAATTACAAGGAGTACAAGAAACATTCAAACTTGATGAATTTAAAGTTTTATCACATGGGAACACCTTTGATGTGCTGGTTTATATCTATTATACAACTTGCTGAAGTGAAGTTAATTTACTCTAAAAATTGTCACAAAATGAATGCATGCTAAACCCTCAGATATTTGATCATTAAAATATTTGTCTTAAGGCTCTGAAGGCTCCAAATGAAAGCACACACACTGCCTATAAATAAGTCTGCTTTAAACTGTGTGAAAGTCGAATTATAAAAATCTATATACCTAATTGCCGTCATTTTCCATTTCAACTTTACCTAAATAATTCAACCGTGCTCAATCTGTATAGACCACTTAGGCACAAAGGCTCGCCTACACCCCTCACTCCTCTCCGCTCTCTATCTCCCCCATCAAATCTGTGTGGATTACCAGACGATAGGCCTGATTTCACATGGGCTCAGGCTATTAACGCTCTGACCTTGGATTTCAACCAGGCAATTTGTCTAAGAGCTGGCACGGCCTTAGCTGCCCCGTCCGAGATCCAAGATCCTCGATTGGTATGTGTGGCAGTGAGTCTGCTACTGTCTGCCAGTCAGCCTCCATCCCCCCTGAAAGATGTCTCTCCTCTACCACTCAAAGGTTGTGTTTAAATTGCTGTGATGAACCACTCCAGATCTATAACTTATAATTCTACTGGCTGTACTGACCCTGAAGGCTCACGTTTTTGATTCATCACTTATTGAAGATTTCTTCAGACATCCGTTTATGAGTGTTTTTCTTCTTTTGGGCCCAGATTTGTCAATTTTTTTAACACCCGCTATTAACATATGATCTTTATCTACACCACATGGATAATGACGTCTGATTTTTTTTTAGTGAGATAACCTTTGAAGAGGTCGGGTCGGCAATCACACCTGGATGAGTCTCAAGTCTTAATCAAAGTTCAGAGCTCAGAGTCTGGTAATCTCCACATGTGGCCGCTCTCTTATCAAAGACGAGGGCTTACCCCTCCCTCCACTGAGCCACTTCCACCTCCACGCACCAAACCTTTTCATGAAAACTTTTAGGTTTTCTAGGAGCAGATTTTCAGACCAAAACAAATCCCTCAGCTCCCCCCTCCCCTCCTACCTCCAGTATTGTTCATATCTGTGTCAGCCTCAAAAATCCAATATTTGGATTTGTTCTAATTATATCCTATAGTGTATTGTTTTAGAGGACTTGTTGAAACAATACACCAAAGACATTAAGGTCTAATTAGATTTAAACTGCCCGGAGACCACTGAGGCCAATCGTTTTCTCTCATGTGTAACATGTTGATGTGCAGAGTCCACATGTTCTGTGTTCTTTCATACATTAACATGCACTTTTCCTTACAAGATAAGATATCTAGATCCAGATTCTAACTCATCCTAGATATACATCAAGAACAAAATTGGGTACAAAATCAGAGTTCCTAAGACTTCTAAATGTGTTTCTATGGTATTAAAACAGATATAGATATCATTTGATTTCTACTAGTGTCATATTTAAGAAGTTCAGGTAGCGTTATTCCAAAAATGTTGTGTCATTAATGTAATTTCTAATGGAAGAGATCCTGATGATAATGCCATTTTTACTGACTATATCTACTCAGCTTGGATGTTGGATTCACTGGGCACAACACCTGTCCATGAATAGTATATTGGTTTTGGTGAAGTGGGTTTCAAGGCTTCAACATCTACAGCTCTATTTGGTTTTTATTTTTTCAGTCAGTGTCCCTCACCATCAGCTTGGTTTCACTCCATCTAACCAGGTGTATAAGCTGCCATTCTATCTATCCATCAAACTACCAGTTTGTCCCTGAGGTAAATGTCAAGTTACCATCTTTTTTTTTTTGTTTGTTTCATTTGACCTTTTATTTAAAGAAGCCAGGTCAAAGTGGATGCAAAAGTATGAGATAATCCAACATGGACTCCATAAAGTGAAGGAAGAAGAGCAAACATAGATGAAAAAGTGATTGAAAAGGGAACAAAAAGCACGTTTTCTATTTCTAAAATTGTTCACATGTTTACCCAGCATGCATTGATCCATTCATGAGTTCAGTTATAAACAGCCCAGCTCAGTCATGCCTCTGCCTCTGAGCAGCACTGAGGCCCATTGTTGCTGCTTCATTAATGCACAAATTAACCTCCCTTTACTCTCTCTTTCTGTGCAATGGTTTATCTGCAGTCCATTTACCCACATGGTTATCATAGCCCGTGTCCTCCCATCATGTCCCCCCCCTCCCCTTTCCCTCCATTTGCCTTTTGTATTCCTCTTCTTCTATTTGTTGGCCCATTTGTTCTCGCTCTTTACTGTTCACCTCTCCCTGTATCTCCGATGCCTCACCGGCTAGCCGCCTCTGTGAGTGGTTATCAGAGAAAATTACGTCCCCGTTGCAAACAAATAGCTGCTGTTGTATTCTGTGCAGGGAGGGAGGCTGAGAAGGAGGGGCGAGGGGGGCTCCAGGAAAAATCTGCCTGCTCCTGGCCATGAAGAAAGCACCTCCATTAAGGATTCAGGGGAGAGTTGGCCACCAGACAGCTGGGCCTAATGGCACAGCGAGGCTAATGCAGAGCTAGCACTCAAACACTATGCACAGATAAGAGCTAGTGAACACAGAGACACCTTTAAAATCACAGCTCATTGACTGATACTGATGTTCAGCAGACTCAGGAGGAATCAGGAGAACATGGATTTTACATCAGAAAATCAAAGCCACACACACACACACACACACACACACACACAGCCTTAAGAGAAGTGTAAAGTGTTTACTTTGAGAACCAAGTATCCACACTTACAACCTTCTGAATCTTATCTTTGATTGTAAATATCACATTTAGACGCTCAGCTGTGACTCTCTTGTGATGCAATAAAATGTGGCTAATTACAGAGGCCTGCAGTCACCACTTCAATTTAAAGAATCGAACCAACTCTTCAGCAGCTATTTGATGAGCACGACAAACAGATAGGAGTTTAGTGGTGAAGCCAACAGCAGCAAGGGGAGGAGGGTATCTCATCACATACATCTCAGCAGGTAACTGCACTTACAAATGCAATTTGAATCAAACAGGTCACTGAGAATGAAGAAGAAGGGTCAGGTTCACCTCTATGGGAGGTCATTGACCCCCCCCCCCCGTGATCCCACTTCCTGTGCTCATGTTGGTATCCTGCTGCTCTCAGGTCATAGACTGTATATTAAGACGGACATGAAATAAACAGCACAGGAGTGAAGCCAAAATATTTAGAGCTCCCCCTGCTGACTGGCAGCAGTACAGGTCATAAACCCTGCCTTCTCCATGGTAACGGATAGGTCAAACGTTGACCTGCGGGAACTTTGACGTTTTATTGGTAAGTTTAACGTGTCCTTTCATTATCAGTCAATTTGGCTGTTCCATCAGGCAGCTCCCTTCCGCTCACGTCTTGGTTCCAAATAACATCAGCACCGCAATATGTCAAAACCTGTCACAGGGGTCTTTTGGCTTCACTTTTGTATAACGGAAGGAGACATAGACACGCCGTATATCCATATTTATGTACAGCCAGTAGTCACAACATATAGCAACTTTTCCCCATGCGGCAGAAGAAGGCAACCAGTGCTCATCTGCAGGAGAACTACTTGATCTCAGGTTTGCTGTGCTTCAATGAGTTTGTGGTAAATTGATACAAATGATTTTGTAGAATACGTTGCAGCTCACTGAGCTTTCAGACATATCAGTCAGTACTTAGGAGCAGATTGAGTCTGCACAGGGCAATTGTTCAAACTTTCCATCTTCATGAGCACTTCAGGATTTCTCATCCAGATGAGTAAACGACTTGGCCTCGAGTCATGGTTGATTTGTCAACTTTAGAGAAATGATGCTTTTACAAAAATGAACCATGTCAGCCAAAAATAAAAGTTTAATGTTCTTAAGATAGATGTTGAAACAGAGAACATCAGAAGGACAAATGAAAGACTGATACAGGACCTAACGTAAAGAGTTTTTTGAAAGGGCGGTCAACAAGTCATACTATTGATGTTGAAAGCAATTTATTGAGTTGCATTATGGGAAATGTAGTGTCTCGTGTTATTGGAGCACGGACCATACAAGGGGCTAAGTTAATGGTAATATTGAGGCATCTATTGATTTAGTCTTGACTATTCTTTCTTTGAATCTGTCTCTTCCAAGTCTTAGAATACTATGAAAGTCATCTATCTAACTCCACTACTTTGTTAAAATCACCACAAACACATCTCCACACAGTCAACCTGAGGTCTTTTGGGACCCCGGAGAGTCCGGGGCCTACTCAAATGTCAGTACTCGAAGCAGAGGTGACAAGGGGTGTACTTGGAGGGAAAAGCACAGTAGAGGAAACTCACAGGGGACGGTGCGGAGGTAGAGGTTGTCCCGGATGATCTGCTGCAGCTCGTGGTCCACCGAGCCCTTCTGGAAGCGCAGGTTGAGGTAGTGGCGCAGGTCCTTGTCTATCACGCCCCCTGGAGGAAAACGAGGGACAGGAGTGAGCAATCAGAATCAGACCTCCTCCATCACATCAATCACTCTGACAGGAAAGGCTGTGTGAAGATGTAAAGAAATTGCTCGAGGAGGGGGGAGCGAAACAAGTCAGGCCTTGTGTTGAAATGGGGTCAGGCTGGATGTGTGAATTACAGAGAAACAAAAAAAATAGCCTGACTCACTGTGTTTGTTTTCGCAATTACCAAACTTCCAAGAACACACTGCAGCGACAAATGACCCAGAAATCACTGAAGAACACAGCAAAAATATTTGAATTCGCTAAATCGGCACGAACAAACACAGCCCGACGCTAATGAACACACTCTGCCCTCTGTAGGACTCAGCAACCTGTCAAGTGCGGCCACGGATTGGTGGAGGTGTTAATTGGAGCGGCGGCCGAACACGTGTGGAGAAATGTCTACATATAAATCACCCATTGACTCTCCCTGGGGGCTAGCTCCCCTCTCCCCCCCCCCCACCCCCCCACATCACATCTCTCCAGTAGTCCCAGTTCTGTGGTTTGACTCCCACTTTAGAACCAGTAAATCTTGCTTGCTCAGCAGGACAAAAAAAAACTGATGGAGGACGCGACAGAGAAATGGAGGTAGGGGATGGAAAGGCAAGGGCAAATCCCATGGGGTAGAAGAAATGGGAGGAGCGGGCTAAAACAAGCATCAACTCCAGTTCTCCAGCCCCCCCCCCCCCCCCCCCAACAAATACTCCATCTATCTACTCTGCCACACATTTCAAATGGAGGATGCAGGATAGGACGGATGAGAGGATGAAGAAGAAGAGGAGGAGGTGAAGGAGAAGAGGGGGGGGGGGTGGCAGTCGTCTGACGTTACTTAAGGGATTCCTCATGCTGCCGCTTCTTTAACCAACGCACTCGTCATAACCGTCTCTGCATGGGAGCGGAGCAGCAGAGAGGCTGAGGAGACATCACTCGCCTAACCTTCAACATCCTCTTTTTAAAGCAGCAACTTGGCACCGTGCCAAATTGCATTAAGCACCCCCACCTTCCCCTTCCTCTTCTTCCTCTTCTTCCTCTATCCCCCCCCCCCCCTCCCCCCTCTGTGTGATCCCGAGGCAGTGACATCCAGGCATGATACGCCAAATACCACACGTCAGCATGCAACACACATGTGCACAAAGATGCATGCAAGACACAAGGTTGTTAGGAAAATAATGAGCAGCACATTAATTCAGAAATAACCCAGTTTGGAAGTTTTATGCCGTATCCAGGGATCTATTATTTAAAGGATTGTGTTTTTCCTGTCACAGACACACACACAAACACACTAACGCATACACTTATCCATCAGAGCTGAACTAATTCACGGAGCGCCGCGTTGTAATCGTGCAAACCTCAATCACAGATACCGGCTCCGTCTGCGTCCCCTGTCAGAGACGTGGAGCGGCACGACCAGCCGATTTACATTTGCATGAGAAAAGGATGGAAAGCCAATGAATGTGCATACTGAAAAGGTGAGCAGACTTAAGACTCTCACACACACACACACACACACAGATTAACACACTCAATGGCACCTCTTGTGCAGGCAGCGGTCGTGCAGCCGGTATAGTGTCAGAGTCCTCTTTTTTTTTCCCCCCACAGGTTTTTTTTTTTTTTTGTGATGCAAATGAAAAAATAAATCTCCGCAGGAGGAAATCTTGAGCTGGATCTTTCCGCGGGGAGAATTCCACACTCCAGTCCTGATCCGTACTGTCCCTCAGGTCCCCAACTCTGTCAGCCAGTCCGGGTTCTGAATCACCTCTCCTTTACACTCCACGGAGGAGAGATGAAACAGGAGAGCGCAGGAGAAATGAGTGACTGAGAGACAGGGAGGCAAGGAAGGAGGGAGTGTGTGTGTGTTTGTGTGCAAGAGAGAGAGAGAGAGAGAGAGAGAGAGAGAGCGGGAAAAGAGGAAAGGGGAAGAAGGGGAGAAGTGTGTGTGTGTGCAAGAGAAAGAGAGAGAGAGCGGCAGAGCCAGCGTTGGAGCGCGGCTCAGGCAGCAGGGACCAAAAGCACTGAGAATCCCTTTTTTCCTATTGGATCCCTCCAGATTCTCAGGTGTAACTACGCCCCCCATCTGCAGCAAAGTGCACTGCATCTGCTTTATATGATTCTCTGAGATTAAAAGCCATCCCCGCCGTCACATTACAAGACCCCTCCCCTCATCGGCTTATAGCTTCCACATGGCCTGGATCTGACCTTCCACCACCGTCAACAACCACATGGTGATACTCATCATCTACGTGCCAAACACTGCTGTCTATCTCCAGCAGAACAGATATCCTGACTAATTAGGTTTTTTTTTCTCAGTGACTGTTTGTTCCCAATTTGTTGCATACTCCAGTGGTGCAATCTCTCTTCTAATCTTCTTCTTCTCTTCCCCCCCTTAGGTTTTTTTAGTGACATCTACATATTAAACATTTGCGAGCTTGGCGTTGAAGGCAAGGGCACACAAATGGATCCGAACAATGTCAAATTTTACAGGTGTTATATCAGGTTACAGAGCTATGAAACAAAGACGCTCTATAAATAAATCCAGTTCTATGCAGCATTTTGGCACTGATGTAAGTCCAATGCAAAAGCTCTAATCAACACAAGTGTATTAGTCTCATATCTAGGCAAAAATATCTCTTACATGTAAGTCCATACACACATTGTATTTCAGGATTTAAACTGAAAAAAGAAGACCTACATTGCTAGTAATAAGAAAAAAAAAACAATCTGCCAAAAGGTCAAGCAGAATTTACTGGCTGAGTGTCTTGAAATGAAATGTACTGTCTAAATGAGTTTGTATATCCCATTTTAAAGGTCACATATTATCCTCATTTTCAACAAGTTTAAATAAGTCTTAGAGCTTCCCATAACATATCTCTGAAGTTTGTTAAGTTAAAGATCCACTCTGATCCTGTGTTTTATCATGTCTATAAACCCCTCTATTTCAGCCCTGCTCAGAACAGGCTGTTTCTGTGTCTGTAGCTTTAAATGCAAATGAGCTGTGTCTGACCACGCCCCCTCTCTGGAAGGGGATATGGGGCTTTTGTCATTCCATGCCCTATTTTTTGTGAGAGGGAAGAAGAAAAACACATAGTTGTGGGAGTGTTGCCCACATGGGGGAGGGGTTACTGCCCTTTGTGATGTCATAAAGGGAATGGTAAATGGACTTGAGCTTGTATAGCGCTTTTCCAGTCTTCTGACTACTCAAAGGGCTTTTTACACCGCATGTCACACCTACCCTTCATTTTTAGGGAACTGTTGTTTTGTCCATCTTTTTAGCTTCTCGATCCAATGCTTTCCAAGTTTTGGTTGTTGAAAAAAAAAAAAAATCTAAACTTTTCCAAAACTGCCAGATTTTTAGACACAAAGACATAAGGCTTTTCTGTTAAAGTCACTGTGATCTCAAAATATTCATAATTCAGATTTCACTGGCATGTTTGATTGACAAGCATCACCAATCTTTTCTGTCTTTTCCCTGTCACGGATCTGTCCATCTCGCGCTTCATGTCATTTCCCTGTCTGAATAAATCTCTCAAACCTGAATCCTCACAGCCTCTCGGTTTAAGGTGTTCTCCCAAATTTATCAGATTAAATCCAATTTTTCCAAAATGAAGATTTTCTCTTGATGGCTTCATAATTAAATAACTATTCTTGTATCATTGTGACCTCGTATGATGATTAAATTAACAAGTAAAAAGCCAGAACGGGGTTCCTTTCACTGGAAATGAGTAGCAGTTAGAACACACGCTGCATGATGACTGCAGCTCTCTTCACTATGGCCCAATATTTGGCCATGCATCCAAAAATAGATTCTGTGTGTGTGTGTGTGTGTGTGTGTGTGTGTGTGTGTGCTCATACAGCAGTGCAAGAGAGTCCAATTCTTGCAGCAGCTCCACTAGTCTGGACTCAGTGAGGCGCATAAGGGTGAAGGAGGTCATTTGAACAGATGTGATGCTCTTCTCTCGTTTCTCTCTTGAGGTTGTTCCTCATCAGTCGTGTGAGAGCAGCACTATCATGACGCGGCTGAAATGTGATGATGCCGAAGGGGAAATGTGTGTGACGGAGAAAGTGTGGAGGGGAGGGGAGGGGAGGGGACAGGATAGAAAAAAAGGATAACGTAAAAAGCTGTGAGATGAGGGTACCACATGAAAAATCCACTTGCTGATGCATGAGTCAATCATCGGGGCATGAAAGTAATCCCACAGGTACGGACGACTCATGCATTTATCCTCATTATTCAGTTATTATTTCCACTTTGACCTTGAGGAATGGAAAAAATAAATGATGCTGTGCATGCGAGACATGATAGAATGAGATGAAACGACTCATCCCTGCAGTTTGGGGAGTTTTCCTACCATGTTCACATAGGAACACGCAGCCATTATAACTGTTTCCTAAACAGATGGGTGAATGGAAATCTGTGTTGCTCTGCACATGAAGAGAATCCACCATTTAGCTCAGCAGGTGTCATGTAAATTCCCCTGGGAGGCCAAAAGAAGAGAAAGAACAGCCTGTGGAGAAGCAAAAAAACAACAGAGCAGCTGGTTCCTCGGGGGGATATAGAGATGCTATAACAGCTAACTGCCTCATACCCTGGAACAAACCAGTGAAGCTAACAGAGAAGAGCCGAGTATCACCGCAACATCAGTCAGGTGAAGCTGAGCTGGAGCAGCTCACACCTTTAAAGATATAGTGGTTCTAAACATCAGGGCCAGTACTGTTTCGACTCTGTTGACTTTTGTTGCATACCTAAAAACTTGCTTTCCTTTTATCCTTCTTCATGTATTTTGCACATTTTCAATTTCTGTGGTAAAAAAAAAACTTGATTGGAATTGCTGCAGGACAATTGTTGTGCCTGGTTGAGGTTAAAGTTGTTTTTACACAAGAGAAAAAATGCAATTAAAACAGATTTTATGAAGAAACCAGAAGGTCAACAAAATGTGATGTTGGGTGTTTTCACGCCTGAATCGAGCCGTGTTAGGATCTCATTTTCCACCTCGGCTTGAATATTTCCCCTTTCCTATGAACCGGTGTTAAAACATGTAGCTGGAGTGTAAGCCCCACCAACAGTTAATTTCTAAATATTTAACATTCCTACCAAGACTGAATGATTTGTTGATTTCCAGTTTGTAAAATAAATAATAAAGACATCATAGACGTCGTATTCCCTTATTGTGCAAAAAAAAGTATCACTTGTCTCTCATCAGACAACGGTTTAATAAATAATTCTGCTCTTCTCAATGTGCTTAAACACTCAATCATGAATCAAGCAGAAATCAAGTCAGAAAAAATACTTTTGAATCCTGCTGAGTGAAAATCTGATAACAAATTTGCAAAAGTCAACTAAGCTGGTAGAGATTAAAAACTGTGTACTTTTTTCTGAGCTCTCTCTACTCTAGTGAAGCCCTGCAACAGTTACTGAATTTAGAAAGGACACTGGATGCACGATGTTACAAAATGGAGTGGTTGGCTTCAGCAATTGAACAGATTTCATTGGAAAATCTACAGAAAAAACTACATTTGTGGACATTTCATTCAGGCACACAGAGCTCAGGAGGAGTTAAGATTTGAAAACCGACTGAAAAACAAGCCCACAAGGTCATTGTGATGGACATAACTGCTGGGAACACAAATATAAAACAAGCAAAGGAAGACAAGGACTTCAGCAGCATCATGGCAGTGCTGTCTTGAAAACAAAAAAAAAGTTTGAAAACTTTCCTCTCTTTCAGGAAACATCCAGCATGGTGTGTGCTGACAGTCAGTCAGAGCTTGAAGCGCTGTCATCAGAGCTGAACTGACAATATTTATCACTCCCTGCTCTGAGGGCACCCATCGGCGCTCACATATGTAGCGTTATCTGTGCGTGTGTTAGTGTGTGTGTGTGTGCATTAAAGTGAGAGGAAGCGCCAGCAGACAGCTGTTTGGATAATCAGACTAATTATAAGATCAGGATGGGCTTAAAACCTTGCCAGTTTAAGCAGACTCACACTGTGCTCTGTTGATTAGTCTTCAATGGACATGTATGATGCCAACACTGTGGTGGGTGGATCTGGGATTCATGAACACCAACTGACTTCAGATGGATTTATATGAACAAACTACACAGGCACAAGGACTTCAAATTTTTGTTTGTTTGGAAAAATCCTCTGTTCTCACACTACCATGTGGTTAATGTGACAAAAGTATGCAACGACCAGCTTTTCAAAAACCTTCCACCTTTTCTCGGAAATTGCTTTAATTTACTCAAATAACCGAACATACGCGGCCACCTGGCCCTCAAAATCCCACAGGTGATTACTTAGTGTACCTTCTTTCCGGTACTTTACGCTGACCACATCCCCGGCTCACCCACCGCCATGAAAATTCACTCAGCCCACCAGCTGCCTGCTTGTGTGAGCATGTCTCCTGGCAGGGGACGCATGGTCCATTTTATCCTGGGAATGGGACGCTGATAGTGCTGCTGGAGCAGGTAATGGAATATGTCCCTCCCATGGCCATGCTAAGCAGTGGATTGATGGGGAACAGCATGGGAGAGCAGACTGGTACCACACAATTCTGAGCCTGCACTGCACTAAGACACATATGGCTGCATTTATACCTATCAAAATGTGATGTATGTCCAGATTTCCTTTTTTGGAAAAACACCAATCCAATTCCTCTTTTTGAACTTGTCTCTGGTATTTGCATGAGTTCTTATTTCCTGTTTAGTGACTGCAGGCTGATCGGATGTCAATTTGGCACAAGTTTTCAGATTTAATGTAGGTCTTTCTCATGTACTCATCTTCTTTTTTTTTTGGTGTTTTTGCTGGTGAACCAAAAAGTTGGATGAACTTCTGGTGAACCTGATTTTGCATAAAAGCATGTGATTGCACGACATGCTTTACCACCACTCAGCAAACTCATGTACATGCATGTAAGCCATTTGGTCGGCACCAGCTGGATTTGCAAGCCAAGTGCATGACTGGAAGAACGCTAACCAACTACTGTGGCAAGTGTGAGTGCATGCTCACAGCTGGAGACTGCATTCAGTAGTAGGAAAGGAAATATGGTCTTAATATGTGAATGATTGTGTTTAAAAAATGTCATATGTTAAGTGTTTGTACAGTACATGGCTTTTTCCGCAAGAGTCTGACTGATATGGTTGACAGATTGTATCAGATATTATTACATTATCAGACTGATATTAGATTATGTCACAGATTAACCAGTAATTGCACCAATGTTGTCTGTTGTGACCAATGCTTAGATCATTTTGTATGAGTTCATTTACATAATAATGTGCATATATTCTACCCTGATTTGACATATATCCTCTTAGATCTGGAATGGTAAATAGACGTGGACCTATATATGCGCTTTTACAGTACACTAAATGTCACATTCACGCCACATTTGCACACTGATGGCAGAGGCTCCTTCATTTAGTGTCCAACTGCTGTAAAGCAGGAGCCATCTGGGGGTCATTGTCTTCCCCCGGGACACTTTAAATGGTGGTCGATGGATATCTGTCTTCAGCCAACATAGTGGATTATCCTAGGTTGGCAGACATTGGTTGGAACTACAATTGGTTTACAATCTAAATTCATGTTACATGTTCTTTATTGAGATTATTTGTGATTAGAGTGTCCAACTGAGTACCCTTGTATTGGTTTATTGGAGCAAAATCAGTGCAATTTAAGGCCTCTAAATGCCGTTGTGGGTATGGCTCTAGTTTTTGAAGGCAGGATTTAGTGGTTATACTAATAGGCGGATTTAATTTCCCCATGGATGTGTGTGAAAATGCCCATATGATAACTGTATATAATATGTCAGTATAGTTTGCTGTGCTTTAACGTCACTCCACACACAGCAATGTATTTGTCAATACACACCATGATGTGTGCCAAAGGTCGGTTGGAGATTTTTACTGAAGCTGTGCACTGATGTTAAATGATGTCTTGACCCGCCATTGGCCTCCCCAGGCTGCGCCGTCATAAATCAACTCAACTCTTAAACAGGTTACACCATGGTCTTCTCTGCGACTGAGCCACACTTAATCTTTAAACGCTCTGAAGCTTGCCCAAGCAGGGAGCTCAATTTGGCCGCCCATGCTGTCTTGACTGGCAGTTTTACCTAAAAGCCACTGGCTGCTGCAAAGTACTTCAGCTCTCGGTTATGTCTCCAGGTATATCACCCTCGAGAAAAGCTTGTTTGACACCTTGAAGAGAAGCTTTGCCTCAACACAGAAACAAAGGGCGCAAACGGTCAATCAAAGGTTAGACTTAACATGACTCATGCCAGGTTTAATGCTCTAAACATCCCTTTGCTTCTTTTACAGTATTTTAAATCAAAGATGACCCTACTTTGCTGGAGAGACTCTCCGTGCCCTTTTAGCTGCCCACACTTGCCCCCATCTCAGCTTTGTAAGACACAAAAATCCAGTAATATTCATGCCTTGAACAGGCAGTGTGCACTGACTCTGGGGAGGAAGGGCGGTGGAAGTCAGCTCTCTCCAATGTTGAATTTGGACTGCAGTAGCCATTTCAAATGCTATGTGTCAAGAGTAACATATTGCTCCTTAAAGGCTTATGCATAAATACGGGAGGGGCTAATCTGGCTGACAGGCAAGTGCCTACAAACTGTTTGCCAGGCTAAAGGTTTACCTCAGCGAATGGCAGGCAAAGGCCTTTATACAGCATTTCCAATATGGCGCCCCCCATCGTTGGGCTTCAAAGCGCTGCTTCAGAATCCAATGAGTGACAATACTGAGACTATGTCCATGATTTATACAGCATGAACGAAACTAGGATACCATCTCCATGGCATCAGACAGTTTGATTAAGCATTCTTTGTGCATGAGAAGCAAATTCATGAGAGCTTTCCTTTTTTTTTTATCTGGAAGAAAATGTACTTAAATTCACCAGTTGTCAAATCCAAGCGTTCCTTCTTCCAACCATCCAGTTCATGAAAAATACCAAACTGATGTGTCACTAAGGAGAAGAGAGGAGAAGAAGAGTGTATTGAGAGTTAAAGAGGAATGAGTAAGTGGATAAATATATAGTGATTTCCAAAGGGAGATTCAGACTGCTCTGAGTATGCCCTTTCAGAGAAGAATCTAAAGCAGGGAGACATCCAACAGAGCATCCAAGCTTTCTCCCATAGGACGCCTTTGAAGTCCAAGAGAGTGTGAAATAGCCTCACCTTGGTCGACTGGTGGAGTCAAGCGTCTACACTCAACATGCTAATGTCAATGTGCCAGCAACTCACTCAGGAGGAAAACTCCCCCTCGCTTAACATGACGAGGATCCATCTCCTGCCTTCTCCTGTCAAACTGTCGCCTCAGAAGCATGTCATTTCAACACTGCCACGCTTTCACAGTTTAAAGGAATTCATCCCCTGAAAGAGAGACTGAGGCGTCCTGGCGTGTGCAGTGGACGGAGTAGATAAAAAGGCCAAGCACACAAACTCAGTGCTTAACTATTTGGTTTCCTTGACAACAATATTACTTCTTTGATAGTTAATACACACGTAGAGACCCCGAGAAGCCAATTCATCAACATTAATAATTAATTTTACACCCATTTTGCCTCGTCTTATCAGGGAAAATGTCAAGAATTCAAGAAAAAACGCTCTTCAAACCCAACACGTTGAGTCTTAAGCAGCTTGTAGTATTTTCATTAATTACTCCAACTCCTGATATGTCAAAGAAAAATTGACTCCCAAAACTGAACTCCTGGAGGTCATTATGATTTCTGAGAAGAGAGCAAGGGAGAGAATAAAACTGAGACCAACAAGGGACAAAGAAATAAAAGTAGTCAAAGAGAGGATGACGAGGAAGGGAAGGCTGGTGATGATGTTTTGCTACTTCGCTTGGCTTTTTGTTTTAAAGGTCCCATATTCTGCTTTTTCTGGTTTTATATGCTCTTTAGTGTGTTTTCCAAGTGTCCTGTGCATGTTTAGGCACATCTATGTGCAAAAATTCAAAGTCCGTGTAAACGCCGCTTCTCCTACGTCCTCCTGTTAGCTGTAGCATTAGCCGCATGTAACGCTCGGTTCTAGCCCCCCTTGATAAAGATTTGTCAGTGCGGCGTCATCGTCAGTGTGAGATCACTGATCTAAGCCCATTGGCTCGTTGTGGCAAGCCCTGCAGCTCATGTTGAAATTTCCGAGACGCGTGCTGAGCAACTGACCAATAACAACAGAGCGGATCGGCAGACCAATCAGAGCAGACTTGACCCACGTGGGGTCTAACAGTGTGGGCTCAACAGAGTGTAGCTGACGGACTCAGAGCGTAGAGGGAGCAAGGAGGAGCAGTTCATGAAAACAGACACTTTTTTCAGACTTTAGCTATTGTGAACGTACAAAAGTAGATACATAGATTAAATATACAAACCCCAAAAAGGGCAGAATATGAACTCTTTAAGGCCTGCATCCAGCAATCAGACCAACAGAGCACTGCTGAACAATGCAAAGATCCATACTGCAGATGTGAGTTCAGATTCAAAGCATTTGAAGGTCTTAGTCAACTGAGGTTGGGAAATTAATCTATTCATGATAATATGTAAAAATCAAACGGAGTGCTTTTCACAGAAGAGCATGAAACAAACGTGAAAACAAAATCCCACAATGACCAGAAACTCCTAAACCTATTGTTCTGATGTAGAGCCTTCAGCCTTTTGAGGGAGCATCTGAAGACTGATTACATCACAGTGGTGCGTCGAATGCTGTCCCATTTTTTAAAGACTCCTTCAAATGTGGCCTTGTTTTCCTGCCAACAGCAGCTGTTGAGGTTGCTAGGCAACAGGGGTGATGCAAAAGGGTAAGGGGCAAGGACAGCCGGTGATGCAAACCAGGAAAACCTCCACGGACTAGACCAGGGGGGTCAAACTCATCTTGGTTTCAGTGAAGTTGATCTGTTGTGAAGTGTCAGCTTAAACTAAGTCAAGGAAAACCCAACAAAGGTTAAGAAAACCAGGGCTTATGTAAATAAATGTGTCGCCAGCTAATAGTTGAGCCGTAATGGCAGCGGCCTAGTTTATTTTCTCCTCATTGTCAGTGTCACAGCAAAGTTCTCATTACAACCTGCTGGGTCTAATTTTAATTGAAGTAACCCAATCAGAAACCCAGGAGTGTTCTGGTCTGCTGAGCTCTGCAGCGCTGGTAATGGCACCTGATGGAAAGAAGATTAAAAAATGTTGCTACTGGATCACACTTTGCATGTCCCACTCTCCCAGCTACGTTTGTTCGCTCTGGCAGAGTTGAGTTATTGGAGATGATATGGCGGCTGTGCAAAGACGTCCGTGTAGCTTTTTTTTTTTTTTTTCAGAGAGCAAACATAACTGAGTGGATATTCTTTGTAAATGTTTCTTTAGCAAAGTGTAATGGGGTGTGCAGAAGTGGGGCATGTATAAAGTGAGCTGTTGAATATTTCTTTTAAATTTTGTTTTAATGAACTGTGACACCATGGCGCTCAAACGGGAAAAAGTCAATGAAATATTTGCTCAGTTTAATCTTAAAGAGGGGAAAAGTGCAAAAGTGTTGTGCAGAGAGATGCAAAAGGGGGGAGGGGGGGGTGTTGGCTGCCTGATTTCACAAATACACACCCACATAGACACACACTGGATCCACAAGAGGTGAAAGTAATGCATCAAGTCTTTCTCTCTTCACACACACA
The DNA here is from genome assembly GCF_963930695.1 of Labrus bergylta. Taxonomy (NCBI): domain Eukaryota; kingdom Metazoa; phylum Chordata; class Actinopteri; order Labriformes; family Labridae; genus Labrus; species Labrus bergylta. The sequence continues at coordinate 4,491,652 of NC_089217.1, forward strand.
CTCAGGTTTCCAGTGATTTAGCTCCTGCATACTCACACTCCCACATTCACACACGTTTAACGTTGCAGATTTATGGAGAGCCAGCCCAGTGTGACCAACACAGTTACCGTTGCTCCAACAACTGCCTTCCCCGTCACAACCTGGGCTGTCAGAATAGCCGCCACACACAGCCAATCACTGCGAGCTTCAAAGGCCTTTTCGCCCAATTGCATTTGGCAGCCTGACTCCCGATCACAGCTTACAGAACAGAGCGGAGAACTGCTTCACGGTGAACTTTCCCCCAGCAGAATGCCTTTTATGGATAAACCAATACATTGCAAGAAAATGGATCTGCCCCAGAGAGTTGACACACAAACACACAAACAGAAGCAATACAAGCCATCAACAACCCTCAACAAGCCTTACACACTCTGGGTGGGAACATTCTGGAGTGCAGCGGAGAAAAGAGCTGCAGTGTGAGTAGATCATCCGAGGTAATCAAACTCCAAGAGGGACCCTTGTCAGGTCAGATCTCAACAGGATTTCAACACGAATCCGTCTAAAGCTCTCCACTGCTGTACAGGGACCTCTACACGAGCAGGGCTTTTTTTTTTCTTTTTTCTGTGGGTAGAGGAAGTTTTGGGAGGGAAACGTTGTTCAAAAGCCTGAACGTCTACAGTGCATTATTAAGCACCCGGAATCTGGGACATAGTCCTGACTAAAAGGTCATGTGAATAGTTTGAAGATGCATAATGCAAATCAGCTGCTCTGCATTTGCATAGCAATGGAGCCTTTTTTTCAATTTTAATCATAACTTTATTTGCAAATTGTTGAAGGCATTTTGACATAATGATGCAGCATTACATATTTGTAACCACTCATATCACAGAAAAATAACCACATGCATGTGACTATGTGGTCAAATCTCTGGTAATTATAGCTCTGTGACAGTTGAATTTATAAACACAATATATTTCCGAAAAATCTTTTCACAATAAAAGCCCCTACTTATTACGCTTTTATAATGAAAGAGATTTTTACGCTTCTCCCAAGTGGCCAAAAAGAACTTAATACTGCTTCCACTTGGGTCTCAATTTGGAATTTGGATACGAGTATTTCTCCAGAACACAAAAACTTAAATCCATGTTTGATATATTCCAAAGTATATTGTTGATATGCATGAACACTGTTTTATAGGTTAATAAAGAAACCATTTCAGGCTTTGAATCGAATCAGCTTTAGTTGTTGTTTCAGTGACAAGTCTTTGATATTCATTGGCACAAAGTAGGATTGCAACTAAAAATTTCAAAGCTCCAAGTTTCAAATTCCTTTTTTTTAACCAATTATCATTTGACAACTTAAATATATTTTGTCTGCTATCATAAAAGTTCAACAAATTATCACCTTAGCCAAGTTGGAAAATGTTGATTTCTTGAATTTCTGTTTGAAAGACTCAAAGATTGATTATCCCGCCAACGTCTTGTTAATTTTCTCCTGAGCATCTCAGACGTGCTCTCCTGAAATAGATCAAACTCAGAACGTAGCATGCTTTCACTCTGACCTCAAATCAGGTCAAACAGTGAAGGGTGGTATAATGGTTCAATGAATCCATTTCAACCTGTACACTCATGTAAACTGTGTGATTACTTTGGATCCAATAGTTCCTTTTAAGACTCTAATCAGCCTCACACATTTGTCACTAGATAGATTTGTCCTGTGTGAGTAAAGCTTCTACTGGCTAATCCAGGTCAGCTCTCTCAGCTCAGCCACCAGAGTGAGACCAGTCAACCATTTCAAATTCTCCCATGTCCCCCCCCCCCCCTCCCTGGAAACATCCCCACTGCAGGCTGCCTGTGGCTGTCTGCACCCAATTCAAAGCGCTGGTGTTGGCACCAATAAAAGGCTGCTAAAAAAGCTGCAGTCGATAACTCAAAGCCACTGTGCTCTCAGTCCAACAAGGACGGCCATCTCTTTGCTCTGAAGATCTTCTCTCCCAGGCTGGGGAAGTTTTCCTTCAACTTTCGACATCAGACAATCACATCCCCCTTTTGGCTTTTCTTAGAGCTTCTTTCTTACGTGATTACTCTTGACCCAGCAGATGGTCTATCGCTCTATCATCTCAGTAAACCGTGGCATTTCGTTGCTGCCTCCCACCTGACATTTATGTTGTTTTCATTAATGCCATTTGGCATTTTCATCACCTGCTATTTATTGTTGAGGCACTCAGTTTGAGCAGAGGGATGCAGATGTGCGTGTTGATTTCTCCATGCGTCATCTACACGGTTGAAAATAAAAGAGGAATTAAATGGCCAGTCGTATTCTCCCAAACTATTCAAGTTGTGTTTACAGAATGGTTGGGCATGTTGGCATGTTGATCTTTGCCATATGATACACTACGTATTCCTTTTTTCATTACAGATGTGTCGCTGACATGCCGACACAAACACTTGAAGGAATCTTGGTGTTCATGTGTTACTTTTAATGACAGCTGTCCTTCTCCATCGGAAAGGTATCCTTAAATGACTTCTTTCCCTGATTTCCGACTCTATCCACTATCCTATCTCTACAATAAAGGCACAAAATCCCCAAAATAAATCTTCAAAAAAATGAATAATAATAATTTACTTGACCTTCAAGGGGAGCGGGCCGCCCCCCTAATATAATGGCACGGGAAATACTGGTGTCCATCTGCATTTTTTTGAGTGCAAATTCATGATAAGCAGCAAAATGAAATCATACAATGTGTTAACCAGACAAACAATAGACACTCTAAGAACCTTTTTCACACAACTTCTGAAGAGATTAATAGATCGGACAAGCTCCGGATCCATAACACATCCAGACACCATAATGTATTGACATGAGGCAAGCAAACACTAACCACTTGATCTGCCGAGGCTTTTCGATTCCGAGTGGAAACGATTACCTGCAGAGCCCTCAAATGGAGCAAGAGTGACTAAAGAAAATCAACATTTAAACAAGTCAGGGTTGCACGGTCTGTTTTTTTCTGTAATGACTCTGCAAAGCATTGCATTGATTTTCCTGAGTCTGAGAAGAGGTTAATTACAATCCTGGCAGCGGCCAGTGCCCCTGCATTTGTCCGTAGGTAACCATAAAAAGACTCAACACCTCTATGGGCGTAAGCATGTGTAAAGACAAACTTAAGAGGAGTTTTCATCCCATAAACTTTCAGGCCAATTGCAGGTCCACTGAAGGGTTGGCGCTGGAAATTGACCTCACTTTGAAGGGCTACAACAGAGCAGCTGATGAAAAGTGAAACACTGTGTTTTTTCCCCACCACTGATCTAATACCGCCAATTTACTATCTAGGGTTCCCTTGAGTGCTGGATTTTTTATTTCCTCGTGAGAAGGACATTCAAGAGCGGAGTGAAAGAGTCAAAATCTGCCACATTGACGTGCAAAGAAAGCTAATAGCAGCCTGTTGTATTTCAGCCCATATAGCTTATTGGGAATTTTAGGGTGGCACATCAGATTTCAAGGGAGGGAAAAGTACCTGAGCACACCCAGCTCATCACACTTTGCACTACGCATACAGAGGAGGCTATTTAAGGAGATCGATTACACACTCTTTCACCATTAATTGTGTCAGTCTGGGACACCTATTGAGTAGTGTTGCAAGATGTGTAGCTAAAAAAGACTCCGTGTTTATCTGATACTGCCGGCAGTAAAATCCCTCATTTCAGCCTCTGCCTAAAACATTTCAGCTGCTGTCTCTTTAAGTCATCGAGCCATTATAACCTGGGTTTACTATGCATTACCGTTGTCTCCGAATGCTGGGAATGAGTCGATATGGAGATGTGACCCAAGTTTACCCAACGTTTCATGACGGGGATCATTTGTCTGTTTGTTGTTGGCAAAAAGAGACTCTATTTATCAGTTGGGGGTTAACGCCCAGATAGAGGCAGCTGCAGGGGTTGGCGGGGAGATGTCCCCAACACGCCACTGCCCCCACCCCCACCTCCACCCCCCCGCCCTCCGGGAGATGTACTGGCTTAGGGGGGCGAAACATCAGTGAACGGCGGCTTCCAGCTGACGACCCTGCAGCTGACCATAAGGCACCGTAGGAGGCGCGACAGGCTGGAAAAGGCCAAGCAGAAATAACATCCACACCCCTAACCCCTAAAGATACAAAATGAATCAATCAAAAATGTCTGCTACGAGGCATGGGCTGGACCCAGATGTTGGGCGGGACCCAGATGTTTGTTAAAAAAGGGAGAGTACATTTTTTTTTTAAATCTAAGCCACAGGTTCCACTGCACACATTTACACCCATGTTCCATCTGAGCCGTTATTTTTGCTCCGTCTGACGGCGAGCGCCATACATCGCTGGAAGTGCTTTTGAAACAGAGCGCAGCCCACTGCAGCTGGATTCACCAGACTGTGAAATGATCACTAGAGAAGAAAAAGAGCATGCAGAAATAAAGGGAACGACTTACAAACAACAGGTTACTTTGACTGTTGGAGGGTGATTTGCTGTTAATTTGGAGCCTGGTTCAAAGGTCATGTTGATATAATGATGGGACAGACGATCAGGAGGTTGTGACCGCACCTACACATGATGTTCCCTTGACTGACTTCCTGTTGGGGTCGTCTGATCTGTTCAGTTTGATGTGTAACTGACAGGGTCTCTGATTAAAATAGACGGGCATATTTTAGGAAGAGCAGAGTCTATTTTCTGACTGAAAATTGGAAGCAAAAGCTAATTTGGTCGTCGTCAGGTCCAAAGGGCGCAACGCAGACGTAATCTAGCCGTTACAGGGAGCCTGAAGAGTGATGTTATGTTTTATGTGAACTGAGAATCTTTGTGATTCAGCCTGCTGTTCTGACAAAACTATCAGTTTGAAGACGGGAAGAACTCTTGAAAGTTGAAATGAACAGATTGATGGCCGATGTCAATTCTTTGTTGCAGCTCTTGCAGATGCAACCAAAAAAATAAAAATAAAAACTTTTATTTTCCGTTCAAGTTCAGATATTTTTTGTTCTTTTCAAGGCACCATTCAGGGGCATTAGACTTGTCACATCTAATCACTGTTGCATGCTGGTTTACGTAGTCAGAGTAGCTGAAGGCTGCAGAGAACTCAAAGTTCCACAGACAGCCCCTACGACTGGTTTTTTTTGTACCGACTTCTCCCTAGCGGTCTCCAAGCAAGGACTTTCAATCCATGCAGCCTTGCAGAGACGCACCATGCTGGCTGTGGCTGCAGCCCCAGCTCGAGTCGCCCGCAGGCCAAGTGGAAACACACAGCATGACATGCGATTGAGTCTGCAGCTCACAGCCCTCCACAGACGTGGCTTCTTGCTCCACAGTTCATCAGCATCAATGTCAAGCCCGCCCTCCCCGCCCTCCCCGCCCTCCCCCCTCCACCCCTCGATGATATTACTTCCAGTGTGTGGGCCAGTGAGCTGCCAGGAATTGACCTCTGACTTCTCTGAACGAGTCCCCTTCCTCAGACGATGGGCGGCTGCGTCTGTTCCACCTGAAAATGAAATGAAGCCCAAGCTGCCTGATAATAAAATGAGCTGCATCATTGAGAACAAACACCCTTAGCCTTGAAATCTTGCGACCCATAACTCGGCTCCTTCCCCCCCCCCCCCCGTGTCATAACAAGAGTGGTGTCGACAGAGAACTCCAGAGAGGGAGAGGTTCATCAGCAAATGGCTCCCTAAAAACCCAATCTCATTTATATGCAGATGAAATAAATATTGATGTGCTGCCACGCTCTCGTCCCGTTTTGCCTAATTGATGCGAGCGTTGTTGTATCGCTGGTGCAAGGTATGAATATTGGCAAGAGGCTTGCTCGATGAAATGACTTGCAGCAGACAAAACAAAGCCGTTGAACGCGCCTAAAAGGGAGCAGACAGCAAAACACAGGCCCCCAGAATCAAAGCAAACAAATGGAGTGAAGTGACAGACAGATGCTCTGCACTGTTGTCTTTTTAGCTCTGTCACTGTAGTCTGAACTGTGCAGGAGAATCAGCATGGCAAGCTGGAAGCTGCGAGTCGAATTATTCCCACAGTTCTCCTCCTGCTGTAAAAAAAAGAGGCATGGCGATGTGAAGCAGTGAAAGCAAAGCAAAAGAAGTAACATGTTGAAAATCTGTGTTTCTCCAAAGCTCTTTTTTAAGCGGTACATTGGGCATCACGAGGGGCTTCTGAGGTATCACTCCAGTTCTGAGGTCTTTACACCGGCTCCCAGTCTGTCAGAGGTTTTTGTCTGAAGGGCTTTTTAAATGCCCTCCTTTCATTTGGTTTGCTGCCCCTTTGTCGTGATGCTTTTGATGTCTTGTGTGAATCGCCTTGTTGCTGAAATGTGCTCTATAAATTAGCTTGCCTTGCCTAATTCCAAATCTCTCATGGGGCAAATTGATGATGAATGAATAAGAAAGTCCAGAATTGACATTTTTTTTAAATTTAATTTCTTCATTTGATTGAGTCTTTCTCAAATTGTGTTTCCCATCTACAGTAATTATCCAGTGGACCGTGTCAGCTGTGCTTTAATGTGGCTTGTTGTCAGGTGCGTGATTAAACCGCTACCAATCTGCAGGTGACTCTCATCAGCTCGAGGACCTGAAGGAATGTCGTCAAGCACACAACAATTAAGGAAAAAGCGGTAATTAGTTTGACTCGAGCTGGCTGCAGTTGGAGTACAAATGCGGTAAATACATGTCAAGCACAGGATGATGAATGGGGGAGAACAAACGCTCTCATTTTGACTCCTATTAAGAGGTTTAACATAACTCGAGTGCTGTAGAGACAAGCTGTGGAAAACGAGCGAAACGGGGAGAGAGGGAGTCTCGGTTGTATTGGGATCAATCCTCTGAGCTGTCACAATATTGCTGCTTCAGCGCCGCACACTCTGCAGCAGTACAAATGTATTTAAGCAGCACCACAATTTAAATTTTTTTTTTAAAAAAACATCCGACGTGAAAGTGCTCAAAAGCTGCCATTTGCGAACAATGTCATAATAAGGATCAGCTGTGCAGGCTGAGATTCATTCTGTTGAAATAAGCTGTAACTGACTACAGAGCTGTTTATCTCCTAACTTAAGCTGAACGAGACATTTGTGACAATCCGTCAGGGATCGCTTATACGCTTAACAATTGACTGTCAGAAAATTCATCAGCAAATTAATTCAATGATTCATCATTTATGAGAGAGCCTGTTGAGTTGTTTTGTACAAATAGTCGTACTGATATTCAGTTTGATCAAACTCAATGAGGCCAAACCAATAGATTCACAAAATACAGAATCCAAAAAGTTAATCGTACGTTTTACAATATTCTATGTTGATATCAGTTGCATGTATACTCAAAAAAACCAAACTGTACATTAATCTTCTACTTTAAGCTTTTTATTTGCAATAAAATAAGTACTTTTGCAGATATTCTTGCAATTATGTAAAGAATTATTTTTTTCCTAGTGGTCTTGAAGAATCCTCAAAGGTGTTACACTCGGCTCAGCAGTCTATCAGATACATAAAATGCTCTGTGCCAACATCAGGTCTGAGATGTTGACATCAGGGTGACAATGCTCATCTACTAGAAATGGTGCTGTTATGTTAGGAATCTAAAGTTGTCCCGTGTTTGCTCCAGCAGTGAGCTGTGCAGAGGGAGAGAGCCTGAAGCTCTAGTCCCATTTTCAGCTTCAGTGGGCAGAGAAGAGTGGAGAGCCAGGCCAACTCAGGGTAGACAGGATCAACACGAGCCCCTGTTTAACCCTACACACACCCCAGTCTACTCGCGCATCACACAAAGTGGAGCCTTCAAACCTTTGCTCCAATCCAAAGTGAGACCCATAATGGTAATAAGGTAAGAAGACATAAACATGCAGCACCCATTACTGACGAGGAATAAATGGTGTTTATGGACAGAGTTATGAGCTACGTTTACAGAACGAACATCGGGTTGACCGTAGTCAAGACGACCTGAGGAAGAGAACATGTTTACGAGTTACGAGCTGATGTATCCAAGTATAATTTACATGACGTTTTTATCACAGCAGCACAAACACAGCAGGTACGGCGCCTATCAGTAGCAGTTCCAGTTTCCTCATGTAGCAGTCTTTGACGTAACCTGTCTCCATGGAAACGATTAACATGTCACGTCTGTCATGGCGGCCATCGAGCCAAGACGCGTTAATTAATTGAGATATTTTAGGGTAAAAAAAAAAAAATCGACTTATTGTATCTTTAAAAACATGATTAAAAAGTAATTTAACACGGGGAATACAGATGAAGCTCAAATGCTAGTCCTTCTACCGACTTTTGAGCCGTGTAAAAATGCATTAAATGTGTCATCTCCTCGTTGTAATACATCATTAAGTGGGCGTCTGTCGTAAACCATCGACACACGGACTCACAGGCGGTCTCATGACGGGTATTTGTCTCAAGATTGATTGTCAAGTGCAGTGTCATCTCATTTCACCTCATTAGAAGGAACCAATCACATTAAATTAGTGTCATTGTCATTAACACATGCTTGCAGTGCCACTGCAGTGGGAGTATGAGACCCCCCCCCACCACCCACCACCCACTTACCCACCACACACACCCCCAGCCTGGGTTGTTAAAGTGCCAACTACTGAAAGTTAACAGGGGGAAAAAGAAAATCACTGCTCGCCATTTAAAGAGCTGAAAACAAAATTGCATTAGCTCAGGGTGTCTTATGTTATCCAAGGACCAACAAAAGGTCATAAGAGAATTTAAAAATATAACTTTATGAAACAATAAATAAATTAAACATAGCTGGAGTGGAAAGAAAATTGAAACACGATTTACACACCTGACTATTGGGAGCAGGTTGGGATCAGTGTGTTGCCCAGGGCCACATTGGATTGGACGAAATGAGACTCAATCACCGATATCTTCTTAAGATTCTTCTTGAGAAAGTGCAACTGACAAAAGTTGACGTAAAAAGGCGTTTTCTAACATTTAAACTTTGGTGAAGTTTTAAGCCTAAACATGGCCGTTGTTTGAATTCAGCAATTTTAAGGTTTCTAGGTCCTGGTGGTTTAAGGGCCCTTAAAATGTAAGGGTTCAAGGGCCTAGGGGGTTCAAGCCTCTCGATATATAAGGGTTGAAGGCCCCTTAAAATGAAAGGGTAAGAGGCCGCTTGGGTTCAAAGAACCGGTAAAACAAAGTGTAGAGTTTGAGGCTCAATAAGAGGTTATCTGGAAATAACCGAGGGGGTTTCAGGCCCTAAAAAAAAGGGGGTTTCTAACATTTGTGCGTCTGGAAGCAACCTTAGCAGAAGACAGGTTAAAGGTCGTGAAAGCAATAGTTGTTGGGCTTGTATTGCTGATCATTTTGCATTTTGATGATGTTCTCAATGTTGCCTTCTTATTCCTTTTGCTCAGTTTCAGGGCGATATGGAACAAAGCTTCTTTGACACCTAGCAACAGTGCTTACGTTCCCTTCTCCTTTCTTGAACCCGTCTGCCCTTTTATACAAATGTACAGTTTTGAACATTAGCGTGAAGAGTGAGTTTCACTCTCTGTTCTCTGCCTTTCAAAAGCTTTTCTTTTTTAGTTCGCTGTTATAACTTAATTGCAGCGCTCCTTCACCCCTCTCCAACAGAGGAAAAGGTCAGGCTATAATGAAGGCTCTTTGTAAATGTACATTTCAAATGCACTTCTTCTCTGCACATCCTCTTCTTATGTGATTCTGCCTTTACACTCAAACCTGATTTTTCACCATTCCAACCTCATTGTTTCGAGTTCTTCAAAAGGCTGTGGAGTACTTTTCTTATGTAACACACTATTGATCCTTCGGAGGAGAGATTTGTCTTTTGTATTTCGCCGGCCTGGCTTCACAGCTCAAGTCAAAGAAGAAAAAACGAACAGCACCCGAGAGTCGGTATACGAGCTTAAGTCGGCTATCTTATTCAAGGACACATCAGCGGGGTGCAGATGTGCGCTGGGTTATTAGTGGGGGTGTTATCATTTTTTATGCACCCCTGTCTCACAAAAGCAAACCGTAAAAAAAGGCCAGAGGACTCATTTATTTGTTGTAAAACATCAAACTCTGCTCCACAGTTGGACCCACTTTCTTTCTTTCACTGGGATTGATTACGCCCGTCACTGTTGTTTCCTTTTATAGTGACCAATCAGATGTGAAGTCAGGTTGTTAGCACACAATATTAAACATTTATGTGAGGCAGAGAGTCTGTTTAAAACACTCCCCGGCTCTGATCGGTACGCCGGTCGCTGAAATCCTTCTGCCTCATGTTTCACGTCCCATTTCTTTTGCCGCTTTTAGACGAATGCTATTTTTGCATGCAGGTGTAAAAGCCGGCTGTGTAGACGGAGTATGTGGGTGCATGCTTTGTGTGTGTGTGTGTGTGTGTGTTCAAAGTCTACATCATGTCTGTGTTGCTGGTGCAGAAGAGACAGAGGAGGGGAGGGGGTGAGGTACATCTGACTGCAGCTCGAGGCTGCCATCTATGGGGACTGACAGGCTCAGATGATGGAGATGCAGCATGGAGATAAAACACTTTTCTGTTAAATATCTAGAAGAAGAGGCGCGTGATTTGTGGCCGGAGGGCTAAATGAGTCAAGAAAACATCAACAAACTGTGAATACTGTGAATCCCATGTGTTCATTAATGAAAATAAATGTATTGAAATCTCAGTCCAACCCATGATTCTTTGTTTTTTAAAGAAGAATTAAAGTGTTGTGGAGAAAAGAAGTGATAAAAACTGCAGCTTTAAGCAGGTATAGGATTAAAAACATGTGGAAGTATTTCAGACAGAAAACATTCAGGAGAGAGCATCTTCAAAACTTTCAAATCCAAACCTTACACAACATGAATCAAAGGAACTTCCTTGGCTGGAAATATATATTTTTTTAAACCCTGCAGGCAACAAAGAGGTAGTCAATTTGACTTTTAAAGCCGGGTTCACCTAGACCCTCGTGATCTGAAATACATTTTTCAGTACTGAATAAGTGGAGCTCACAGAAACGGATAAACAGCTTTTCCTTCAAAGGGAACATGAAAGTCTAGATTTACAGAGTCACAGGTCTTACAGCAGAAGGCTGCTAAGAAGAAAACACTGCCCGACTATTATGGGGTTTGTTTTAGAACGATTTCAAGACAGATTTCATAAGGGGAAACTCATTAATTATCGAATCTGCGGCTGATACATTAAATATTTGAGCTTGTGTTTTAGAAGCGACTTTACACTGATATTGCTTTTCAAATAAAGCCAGTATGATGATTATAACAACACAGATGTTGCCTTAACGCATTAATTGTGATGCATTTAGGTCTGAAATTGATATACTAATTTTTCTAATTGCATTTATCGGCGCCTTTGAAGGGCTCATTCTTTCTTCAACCGATCCGGCCTGGAATGGTTACAACCACTAAGCTACCGGCGCCCCATAAAGCAAGGTTTTTATCCAAACAGGAAGTAAACCAAACAAAGCGTAAGACAGCACACAATACAAAATAAAAGCGTGAGAAAAACTGTTTTGCTGAAAAGCAAAATAATGAGAGTTTTTGGGTAGCTGTTATTCAGGTTGTTCTGATGATTTTGTGTGTTTGGATTAGGTCTTTCAGGTGAGGTTTTCATACAAACAATTCACCGATTTCCACCAAAACCATACACCTTTTAATTTCATCTTCCTGTTTTGTATTTTTGAAAGCTTGTCTGAGAAAAATGTACTTAACTAAGGTCCACTTACTCTTAATAGAACTAAATTTCACTAAAATATGTGATTTCATCATATACACATATTGTATTTAGCATTATAACATATCGATTAATCTGTAGCAGCCAACAGATATCGGTCAAAATCCCCAAAATCTGAACTAGAGGACGAAGTAAAGGTTGTTTGTACTTGAAAGTACGAGACAGTGCTTTTCAGCAGTGGCTTTATGTGAGATCCATCAATCCGTGCCAGTGTGTTGTTGACAAGTCTTTTTTTTTATTCTGCCACCCTGTGTCCATTTCTCATTACATGTGGATTACTTCGGAGTCCTTTATAATAAGGCCAGCGCTGAAGACAGTAATCACAGTCTGTCAAATGCAGCTGGGGGAACAATAGCTCATACTCTTCTATAAACACAGCAATTTCCCTGAAACGATCAGCTCTCCATGTTGCACCATGGAGCGATTTTGACTATGTCTTACCTGCACTGGAAATAAGCAACGACAGCAGGGTTGTATAAGCTGACAGAAGGCTGTGCATGTCCATTAGGATGACCTGAGCTAAGCTGGAGGATAGAGGTTGAGCAAAGTATTGAGGAAGTTGAGAGAGTGCTGCAGCAGCCTGCACTCACACAGGGAAGACTTATACCTTTTATCAGAGAGCTACTCTTAGATATCCTTAATTATTCAGGGGCTCTGAAAGGGAGGTCTTTATGGAGTAAAACAGAGCGGACGTGATAATGCAGAGCTCTCTTCTCTATCTCCGGTAAGACTTTGATGTCTTATTCTCATCCAGTTAAAAAAGGAGAAATCGGTTCGTACTGACGTCTGTGTGCAAAAAAAAAAAGAATTCTAATGATTGAATAATCACGTCTGATAAAAATAAGACTCCATCTTTTCTCAGGCCTCATATATTGACTTTCTTATCTTTCCTCCGACAATTATTTTCGGTGCATGATCAAGATCCAGCCAAGGAAACAGAAGCATCTCCCCACTTGTAGCTCGGGGCAACACATCTCAGACGTCCTCCATTCAAAGTCAATGTGCTGCACGGTGAATCCAATATAAAGCCTCGACACACAGCCATAAAGACTGAGTTATTTTTTGGGCACGATCCGGTTGCTAAGATCCCTCACAGAGGCTTCATTTCCTTTTGTGCGGAACTTGTCGGGTTCAATTACCTGAAGCACGTGTTACCCGCCCGCCCCGTGCAACATCTGTATCCTAATTGCTCATAAACAGTCGGCGCTCGGCGCTCACATGCTCCGTTTCGATGCAATTAGTCCACAAATGAGCATCTTATATTCGTAGGCTCGCATTACTGGGATTATTCATGTCCCCGTGGCTGCAGGGGGAAAGCTGCAAGACGCTTGCTCAGCACTCACCTCTTCAACCAGAAATCCACCAAACTCCCTGGAGTGACTCTCACTGCCCTGAACTCACTCAGTTCTGTGTTACACATCAGCTAACGACATGTCGGTGGTTAAAACACATGGAGACACTCGCCTGCTAAATTTACAGCAGGGAATTCACACCATCATTAGAAGCTAAGCACATAGTTTGAGGACCGCATACACGTGCATTAATCACACTGACACACTTACACATTACATTTCTTTATAAATACCAGAGAGAAACTGAAGATATGTTCATCGGTTTCTTTTTTATAGATTTATTTTTGGGCTTTCTGTGCCTTCAATGGAGAGATGGGACAGTGGACAGAGCCAGAAAATCAAGGAGAGAGAGAGTGGGGAACGGAGCCACAGGTCGGACCCGAACCCAGGCCGCCAGCCCGAAGGACCACAGCCTCCACACACCACCAGCGCCCCCGATATGTTCATCTTAAAAGTATTTCAATAATTTTCTTGTTGTGCTTTCATAGAGCAAAATAAAACAAATTCAAATGATGTGCTTTGTTTTGATAATTCTTTTCTGAAAAAAGCTAAATTCAGCAAATGCAGGGCTTCACAGTGAGACATATATGTTGCAGAAAATTGTTCAGTGCGACAAATGATTTGACCTCATAGAGTCAGCAAGACGAGAGGCATATTTAAACACAGGACATTGTTTTAAAGAAGTTTTTATCATCGAGAAGCAGAAATACTTGTTTTTGTGTTTCGCCTCAAAGAAACTTTGAAAACTAAATCCATAAATAATAATAATCTGTTAAAAAAGGAAGAAAGTCCTGTCGGATGACTTTTTTAGGTCAATCCTGAATCTTTAAGCTCAGAGTATAATGATGCAAACACCTCGCTATATTAGCATGCATTCATATGTTAATTCATGAAAACATCTCGGAGGGTGTTTGAGGAGTTCTGCCTCTGTTGTTTATCACCACTAAAGGTAAGGAAACGTGTTTAATCAAAGCAAACGATACTTGACACTCCTTCTGACAGCGTTTCATACCCCGAACGCTTTAAAGTGAGCTCCTTCAGAAGTGAAGCAACAGTTTTTCTCTTGAACACATATCAGACTCATTTCCTCAAAGATGGATGCTGGAGGCAATGAAAGCCAAAAAAAAAAAAGTGAAATCATAATTAAACATTCACCTGACTGTTTGAACACATCGGTATGCTTGCTTCAGTGTTCAGAGCAAGACGAGGTTTCATAATCTCAGCATTGGATTGCACTAATAGAGGCATGACAATGTCTATTTTTCATTTTGATTCGCCGAAGACACAAGTCAGATGATATAGAACGAGAACGATTATCTACTTGGATAAAAGGAGTTTGAGCAATTTTAAACCACACAGGAGGAAGGAAAGAACCACTGAATCAAATTGTGTTCCTTTCCTTTCTGATTAATCAAACGTGCATGTGACAGAGAGCGTGTGACAAAGAAAATCAGGAGCTGGCAGCTCTTTAACGTTTCTTCTTGCCTTTCATTGATAATGAAACAGCTCGGATAAAAGCGGGGCCTTGATCCCTCTGGTTATTTCATGCAAATAAAAGTGATGCAATCAGTTTCCATTTCAGGAATCGAGGGTGATGGCAACTACAAAACCAGAGAGGGTGTGCAGAGTTTTTATTAGTGAGTGTTTATGACAGCAGGCAGCAGCTGATTACATTCACCTTTATGAGTTTGAGCGAGGGAGGGAGGACGGGGGAGAGGAAGCAGCTGTTTTACTCCAAGTTCGGCTGATAATATTTCTGATGTTAGAAAACACGCGCTTGATTGACTTTTCTGAAATACCCTTCAATGCGACCACTTCAAAGTTTATTTCCTCTTTCTAGATTGAGGGAAACTTAATGCATTCTCACATTTTTAATACCCCTTTTATCATCATTCTGCTCGTCACAGAAGAGCTTGTTTACTGGTGATCAACATCTTCTGGCAGCAGAGAACAACATTTGGATGAACGATGAAAGATAGAGAACTTAATTAAGAGGGGGAAGTCAAATAATGCCTCCCTAAAGACTAAAACAAATATCCACGTATATGAAACCCGTATTGACAGCACAACAATAAAACTATTTCAAAGAGTATTTAAAATGACACTTTTGATCAACTCGAATCTCTATTGAAAGGTTAAGTAACATTTAGGAGACTAAAAGTTACTACATACCCTCAGACTAAGTATTACATGAAGCTATGCTCACACATTTATAAGGACAGTGTGTATGTGATTTTATAAGTGTTTGCCACAGATTGCAACCCCAAGGTCTTGAGACAAATTGCTCTAAATCAGTGGTAGCCTCATGACCCACCACCAACTCCTCACTGACAAATAGCGACCCAAATTTCTGATATTTTTCAACCAAAAAATGGTGCAGTTTGCAGCTTCACCAGATGGTGCAAAACATCTAACGGAAGCAAAAAACTGAACAAAGCAAAGAGCATGACGGACTGTTTGACACCTGTATTTTTTTTTTCCAGGTACAGTACATGCTCACGATCCACAGAAAACAGCTCCACGACCCACCTTTAGGTCCCGACCCACCAGTTGAGAACCACTGCTCTAAATGGTTGCCAATCGCAACCAGGCTATCGAGAGAAGATTGTTTTTTTTTGTGTGTGTGTGTGTGTTTTAAAGAACAACCCATGTTGACCTTGTTCTGAGCACGTTGCACATCTCCACACAGAACAACACAACAGGGGGAAAAGAAAAAGAAGAACATCCTCCTACATAGTGGAAGCAGATGCAAAATCCATCAACCGACAAGTTGTACATTTCCTCTCCGCGTTCAGGAACAACTGTACGCTGAATGCATAGCACAGTATTGAAGCTGCAAACTATTCTTAGTGAGGGAGTGGGCGTCTTGCCCTGTTTCTGCAGGGCTTTCATAGTGCGATGAGCAGAGCGAGAGTGTCTTCCATGTTGAATGCACACACGCTCTGAGACACATGTACAAACAAAGCACAGCAAATTGCATCAATTCACACACCCGATATTCTTTCCACATGTACACTTTCTGTTCCTCCTGCAGGAGTATAGTCATGGTTTCATTTGCTGTAATTGCTGGTGCTTCTGACAACATGCTTTTACACCAACTTGCTTATTAAACTGTGTCAACAAGCAGGACTCCTACTCCTCCTTTTCTCCCAGTTCAGCGTCCATACGTGCAGGAAGGGGAGGAGGTAGGACTTAACATAGAAGGGATATCAAAAAGGGAATTAAAGCGGAGAGATTCCAGATAAGCAGGAGCGTAAGAAGCGCTAACGCAGATAGCATAGAAGAAAAGAAACATTTGAGAATGGATTATAAAAAAAATTAAAAAAAGTGTGCGAGCAAGGCAGAGAAAAGCAGCGAAGCACCTGCAGGCTTAGACTCAACTTATTTCCACCTCACTGTCAAGCACATTACAGAGCCAACTTTTGAAATGTCACCAAAAAATAAAATATGAATTACTTCCATTTCTAACACGAAAGGTTAGAGGGGGGGTAAATGTCTTTCCCACCCGAGCAGGCAAACAGAAGAGGGGGGAAAAAATGAAAAAAATGGAAGTAGTAGTATTGGATTGATTAGTATGGGAAAGTTTTTTTTTTGTGCTTTTATGTAAAGAAATGTTCATGCTATTACATGCTGCGTGATTTGAAAATGCTCTTGGCTCCTATTGGCTAACACCCACATTCTAACCTTATGCATTAGTGGCTCAGTGTGACCTTTCTGGGATGTTAGGGAGGACGACTTTTCAGACCGCCTGAGGACCCCTCTTAACAATTCTTCCCTCACCATTTTTTGTTGCCATTAAATAAGTTTCCATTCGTCTAATAATTTGTCTAAGAAATCACAGGTGGAGAGGAACATTTCTGCTTCAGAATTTGACATTTTCTTACACTTCTCAGAAGCAACAGACTGGGTGGAATCACCGACAGCAGGGATTGGAAAAAAGAGATCGCAGGAAATCATATTAGGCAGCCCGAGCGTTCGCATCCCTCGCAGCCATCACTTCCATCTAATTTGTTTGTAATTAGATGACCAGGATTCATCCTACTGGGTGATTAATTGCTCACAGAGATGATGAGACCCTTCCTATGTTGTAGCCATGGTGATGAGAGTGGCGCAAAAAAACACAAATGTGAAGGAGAAAAACAAACAAGTTAACCAGGGCTGTATCTCGTTTTTGGACGAATTTTCAACAATCAGATGAAAAAGGAAATTGGAACAAGGTAATACCTTTTGGCTTGTTTCACTCAGGGTCTAGTTAGGGGGTTATTTGAGGGGGTTTGGAATTTGTATGAAATTTAAAGTGAATACAGATTTAGAAAACATTACAATAACATCACCTCCTGCAGCCTAAAAGCCCCTTGTTGTTTCCCAAGCTTGAACAATGCATTAGCAGAAATGCAAATGGAAACATCTGGAGCATGTCAGAATCCATCAGACACACACACACACACACACACACACACACACACACACGTACACGTATGGGAGCAACAGTTGGACATTTTCTGAGTGTCATCTCATCTCAAACTCTGCAGGAAACTACTTGTGAAGTCAAGATGCCACGAGAGCCTCACATCACTTCTAACCCCCGACGGGCTCCGACTGAAGATGTGGTGATACTTGGACAAACATGCTGACACACAAAGCCTGCAGATTATAGGCGTAAGAAAAGATGGCTGACCACGCTGTATGAAAGATGCACATTTAAATTCAAACGCCTCGGGCGGGGGGGGGAGGGGAGGGGGGTCTCGAGGGAGCTGTTATGGTTTGAGCGCAAAAACAAATATATAAGTGTGTGTGTGGTTAGCAAAGAAACATTACCACTGAAAGCAGATTTACTGAGCAGATATGTGTGTTTGTGTGTGTGTGTGTGTGTGTGTGTGTGTGTGTGTGTGTGTGTGTGCGTATGTGAGACACCAGATGACAGAGGTTTGGGGGGTTGATGTTAAATAGAGTTTTGGGTAGTGTGCCAGATTGTTTGTGGAGACAGATTTGTTTGTTTGTTTTCTTGTGTTTTATGTATGTTTTTTTATATACAAAATAGAGGTTTAAGCAGGATTTAAAAAAAAAAAAATACATTTCAGTTGGATTGAAATCTGTGTGAAGATTTCTGATTGAATAATTTAAAAAATGATTGATTTTTCCGAAGCTGTGATGAGGAAGAAAAAAAAAGTGGGCTCACGCATGGAGCAGAGCGAATTCTTTCAGAGCAGGTGGAGGAATGATTTCAGAGCGATTTCAGCGTCTGCTTTTCTGCAAATAGACAAAAGATTTCCTTCTCACAGGAAACAACAGAAGCTTCTAATCCTCGTGGTGTTCAAGGTCTGATGGTCTTTTACCTTAAAACAGACTGGAGGTCGTCTGTTACAAACTGACGGCCAGTAAAGTCAAGAGGAGGTCAAGCTGAGGTTCCAGAGGCAGCCGTGTGATCCTCCAAAGACAATGTGGAAGGGGCCGTGTGAGCTTGTATAATCTGCATGGCTTTAATACAAGTGTGTGTGTGTGTGTGTGTGTGTGTGTGTGTGCATATGTCGAACACCCATCTGTTTCTGCAGCACGTTCACCAGCGAGTTTAAACAGTTCGCCATGTTCCGACATGGGCCAGAAGCCGCTGAGAAACAGAGCCAGCTGCCTGTCGAGTCAGAAAATCTTTAACAGATGCAACAGCCAGAGAGTTTTAGCGCATTTAATTAAAAACGTGCACTGTAAAAAAAAGAAAAAAAAAGAAAAACACAACCACTGCAGATATTGAGCTCTGCAGGGAAACAGGAAAATCCCAAAACAAACAACTATCAGGAAATATTTCATGAAAGGAAAAATATTCTGCAGAGATCAGATGAAGATTATGCAACTTGCAAAGACTGCTGCAAGAAAAAGTAAAATATCTGCTGTCAAAAAACCCCAAACTATGTTGAAACTAGTGCTGCCAGATTGAAAACGAGAATTACTCCCTCTCTCATCTTAACTTTGGCATCCAATATTTTTGTATTTATGGAGAAACAAGTGAGAAGACGCTGGAAATCAGAAAGAAGGATGGCAAAATGTGCTGAAAATAAGTGATCTTGTCTCAATGTTCTTGCAGCATGAATTGCAGCAGCTGCCGTGATGCAAATCCCGTCTCAGCCTAACTTTCAGTCAACCCAACGACAGGCTATAGGCATGGTTTCCGCTGACTCTGAGCATGTTATAAACTTTCAACAACAAGTTATAATATTTCATTAAGAGGAATAGGGACAAAAAAGCATGACAAAGTGATTTACTCTTAACAATAAAAATGACTAAAAGATGTTCCCGTCATTCAAAAATCAGACGGCAATTTGCCTTGATCTAACCACATTTCACTTTATGCACTCCCAAAGGAGCGATGATGTGTCATGGGAGACGAGCAAGACGTCCAAATGCATCACGAGCTCTGGGAAACTCTTAGCCGACCTTAGAAAAGAGCCGCTACTTTGTCTTTAGAAAGGGACAAACACAAAGAGTGGGGATGTGTTGCTTTGCTGACGGGCGCAACAAGATATAAATATAAAAGGAAAAAGCAACTTAAATACAAATGTACAAATTCTGGGAAATTAATTCCATTCCAAGGTCAGTGAATCACATTTCTTAGAAAGGAGGCAGTGCTGAAGAGTCTTTCAAAGAGGGAGATGTAATGGATGGCTAGAAGGAGATTCATGTCCACCTGTGGCTTTGGGTGCTGGACTGGTTACTTCCTAGTTTCAACCAAGCGACAGATGTGTGTTTTTTTTAACCCTGTGTGTGTGTGAAAACCAAGTGCTGCCCAGACTAAGACAGCCCTTTGGAGTGTGACCTTCATTGAACCCAGGAGAACAGAAGCCACAGCAAAGGTTATAAAATGCTGAATTTACTGGAAGATATCACCCTACGGCAAGGTGACATCATTCAGAAAACATTTATTCTCCTCTATGAGCTCCTTGCAAACCTCTATTTTCACTTTCTTGAAAGGCGGTAGCGGCCTGCCTCACAGTGTGTCAGAGGAAATTTGGAATGCACTACTTTCTCTAAATCAGATCTGCTGAGAACAGCACCTCCACTTGATTGAATCCCGACCCAAATTTCAGCCTCTAAAAGGACGCCAACGGTGCCACGGATGGAAGGCGGCCAGCGGCTCCAAAGCGTGGCCGTGCTGGCGGCCTCCCAGGTGTGAGTGTGAAACCAGGGTTTGATGAAAATGTGCAGCAGGCTCATTTGATTTTTACCTTGGATGAATCAATCTAAAAAACAAAAGAAGGTCCAGAGTGTACAGCCATGATAGCAGCTCTGAGAGGTTGAAGGCCCAGCAGTGCTTTGCTAACAATACAGTATTTAGTTGGTATGATGAAGGAGCAAATAGCCAGTAATCTCTGCAGTGGGATGCACCAGCGCTGGAGAAAAGCCTGACTCGACTCGTTTTTTATTTTGCTCTGAGGGGTTAAAACATCCCGGGTTGTTTGTGTTTCTCTTTACCAATACCAGTCGACGTGATTGGAATTAAACCCAGCCTGCATTGACTGAGGATCTTTGCCTAGCAGCCTAAGGATCAGGGGATTTTATAGTTTTGCAGATATTTATTTGTTACGACCAGTATGGAATAAGAAGCCCATTTTGAGCTGATTGATGGCACATGAATGGTGGTAGCAAAGTTCACACCATTCCAGCCAGAAGCAACACAAAAAGCTAACACTTTGAAGTAATATTGGGTCCTTAATGAAAACTCAATCAAAAGATGCTGCAATGCAAAAAAAAGCCGTCAAACCAAGAACTTAATATTTCAACCTAATATTGGTACCAGAAAAAAAGTGTGAGGGTGATTTAAGCCTGAAAGAACCATCCTCTGGGGAGCATAAACGTCTGTAAAGGCCGTCTAATACTATAGTTGTTGGGTGCTTTTGATTGGGCCAAAGCTGCAAAATGACTAAATGACAGATTTCCCTACCGGTAGCTATGCCACTAGTCTGGCTAATAAACATCTTTGTGGGTTTAAGACTACAGTAGACCTGCCTCATTAGCCTTAATCACAATAAGTGGCTGCAACAGAGAAGAGCATGTCTTCCTCCCTAATTGAGACCCCAAAGATTTGCTCTCTTTGCATACCTGTCAGAACGGTAATGGAAGAAGGTGGAAGGGTAATTTAAGCAGGAAAAACCTGCACAAAATCAGCAGAAATTGAAATCTAAACATGCACGTTTTGAAAGCATAAAAAAAAGGCTCTTTAATTTTGATAAATCAACATTTGGAGAGCAGTTAAAGCAGAAAGTCTACGATGGTCACCAGAGCAGCAGACACTTTCTGACAGCGTGATAATTACCTCTCGTCGCAGTGCTGTCAGGTGAACAGCCGCCGAAGGAGCTCTGCAGTGAATCACTTTATCACTGCACCCAGATTACAACATATACACTTTTAATTGTCTCTGCCCGTCCTTGAGTATCTTTTTCATTTCCCAGCAGCAGCCCCCAGCTAAAACAGAGTCTCACAGGCGACTTGAAAACCTGACAGGTAGGTATTTATTTGTCCAGATGAAATCCTGGTGTCTGGTGTGGACACAGTCGGAACACCAAGGACAAAGGCAACATGACAATTGGAAACTTCTGGAAAGAAAAATAGACTGTCTGCTTGTCTGGTACGTCAAGAGAAACCACAACTTTCAAAAGGCAAATCTCTTATTTCTGACACAGGGAAATCTGTTTTGGACACCATTTTTTTTTTAAATCCATACTTTGTCCCAGATTGTCCTTCATCCCACAGTGAAGAATATTCATTTTGAAGGGAACCATGTCATTTTATAGGGGATAAAATGATCCAACAGGAAGTGCAGGATACTTCATGTCATGGGCTGAGACAAAAGAAAAATAACGATTTAATGTGACGGAAACCTTCTGCAAAAAGAGCCTTGAAGCATCTTCAGTAATCACCGACAGAACACAACCGAGGCTGACAACTTGTCGAGGAAATTGCTTTGAATCCTTCAAATACTTTCAGATAGTCAGAAGATCTAACAGTGAGAACTGGAAGTTGCTCTGTTAGTATTTCACAGCTGAAACAAAGCTGGAGAGTAAGCGCTGCCCCATTTCGCATTCAAACTGTTTGCCTTACTCTGTAGGTACGTCTCTTTATTTACCACCCCGCAGTAAGACCCAGTCCTTTGTCTCTTTTCTCTCCCCGGCTTCCATTGGGGGAGAGCTGTTCCTGCTGCAAAGAGATTTTAATTGCTTTAAGCCAATAAGAAAAATGCAAGACAGGGAATGAATGGCTTATGTGCAGCTTCCCAGGAAGAAGAAGAAAAAAAACCCAGCCAAACAAAACCCTCCTGCTCTCACAGATTTCCTCGCAGCTAAATCCCAGAGACCGTCTCATTGTTTCTCTCCTGGGTGAGGACGGGCGATAGCGAGGTCACAGCGACAAGTGAGATAACTTGAGAGAGTGCGTTTTCATTTTGACACAGTCGCTCCCACGACGGCAATTGCACGAGCTGAATCAATGCAATCGTTCTTGATGTTTCAGAGCTTTGAGACTCAGTGGACAAACACAACAACGCAATCATTTTTGGGGGGAAAATACGAGTCAACAAACAAGTGGTGACAATAAACAAGGTGACTGTTTTGTTCCCAGCTGCTGAGGATTTATTAATGAGTTTACAGCTGGTGGTCGTCTCTTGTTGGACTCATGATTTATCTACCCACGTAGGGAGGGGGACTACAGAGTCAGAATATATCGTTCTTGGGTCCCAGGGCTTCTTTTGATGCCCTAGTGAGGCAGCTTGAGCCAGGACAGAGATAATCAGTCACAGGTGAGCAGCAAGCTCAACCCCATGTGGCCACCCGATCAGCTGTCGGCATCCAAACTGACACAAATGCCAACCTATGACTTGCTTGGCTGAACACCGGGACTCTGAAGAGAAACCCATTGAATATTAGAATAATAGTGAATTAAATGTGGTGCCATTGCCGCTGACATGGCCGACAACTTAGAAAACACTAACACTTAGAGAGGCTCTACTAACCACAGTTTCTGTGTATCAAGTTTAAAGCAGCTACAAAGAGCAAAGAAAGAAGAGGATGATTCTCACTTCTACTCAAACAGCTTAAAAGCAACTGAAGGGCGGAGACACAAAGCGACTTTAAGTAGTCAAAGAGAAAAGTTAAGGTGAATGTGAAAGTTTGAATCCACATGAAACATTACCACTTTTGGTGACTCGACCGGCAATCAGAGCTGAGGGGGTCATTCTGGATTTTGTGCAAACAGAATGCCTTATTCAACTGGGCACATAATGTAAAACAAGCTTCAGTCAGGCTAGGGCTCGATACTGTTTAGCTGAATGGCGATACTCGATATCGATATGTATTTTATTAACAGTGAAAACACATGGAAAATAAACTACCTGTTAGTGAATTTAAAAAGTAATATTATAAAATAAAAATGTTCCTTAAAGACAATAAAAGAGAGAGAGGAGGAGGAGCAGGGTGAAGAGGGACAGACAGTCAGTCATCATCAGTGAGATGAGAAAAAGGTGAACTGGCACCTCTGTCATGTTATTTTAATACAACATAAACTATATCCATATTAAGGATATTGTCTTACCCTATATCTTGTTTGAAAATATATCAATATATCTTAAAAACTCGATATATTTCCCAGCCCTAACTCAGGGCTTCTTCTTCCTATAGCATGCGACTCATTGTTGTGGGCCATATAATGCTTATTGTATTGTTTTGTGTGGTATCATATCATATAGTGTAGTATGGTATGGTGAGTTGTATTAAGTTATTAAAT
Source organism: Labrus bergylta (assembly GCF_963930695.1). Taxonomy (NCBI): domain Eukaryota; kingdom Metazoa; phylum Chordata; class Actinopteri; order Labriformes; family Labridae; genus Labrus; species Labrus bergylta. The sequence goes on from NC_089217.1 coordinate 4,515,462, forward strand.
TCACAAAAAGGTCACTCATAAGTCACCTGGCTGTTATTTAAACATCAGGCCTCACAGGTGCAGCTTGTACTCTGTGATGTTCTGGATCAAATTATAAATATAAGAGACTCGACAAAGTGTAAAAATAAAAAGAAACTTTCTTTCAATCTGCAATCTGTCTCTTCTCATTAATTCTCAACAGTCTGTTTAAAAATGAGTCATCATTAAAATCCCGGCTCACAGACCTGATTTAACAGATTCATTACAGGAGGACTTAAGAGGCAGGGAAAAAAAAAACCTTGAAAATATGAAAACTGGGTTGTGCTTATTTCAGAGAACAGAGACTCTTTTTGAAAGATGTAAGGGGGGAATTGCCGTTTAACCTCCAGTTTTCTTTCCTGCAGGCGCTGCTGTTGTCATTTACTTTTTTTCCACAGTTCTGTTCTATGAAAAAAAAAAAAAAAAAAATCAGAAGGGAAACAGTATACAGCCTGGATGATTTGCTACAAAGCTCGGATGAGGTTGCACATCTGTCATAAAAGCTTACTCTGCCATTGTTTTCGCTACCGCTGCATTCTTTACATTCCAGCGGCTGTGACTCCCTTTGACTCCCCAGAGGAAGGGAGGGAGGAGGGGACAGGACACTCCTCTGGACGCAGACTCTGAAGTTAATTGCAGCTCATAAAAAGGTGTATTTTAGCATCATTTGAAGTGCTCCTTACTGTGACAGAAGATGCTCATTGAGGATTTAGATTCAAACAGCAAAAATGGTTTCAAACTAGGGCTGTGCAAAAAAAAAAAACACGATACCCCAAAGTATCGTAGTATTTGATTTCATTATACTAAATCGATTTTCCCGCTTAATTAAATGGATTAAAAATGTCCATTTATGTCCCTTAAATTCCTGTAATCACATGGACCCTCGCTCCTGACGCCACAGTTGGCCTTGTTGGCTGGATTCTTGATCCTAAATCAGCCGCAAGTAAGAGCGAGCCACTGTGGTAGGGTGCTATTAAGATTAAGTGAAGTAAGGGAGTACTGTTCGTAAGGAGACAACAAAAACACAAGACATTATAGGGGCCGGAGGACCGACTTCTCCTGGTGTTATTTTGGTTTAAATCTATCAAATATTTGTTATTATATTGAGAAAATGTCAGGATAATTGATTATATTGCGATAATTATCATTATCGCTTAATTGTCCAAGCCTAGTATGATATCATATCTCATCACAAACTGCTGAACTTCAAGGGCTTCAAAGTATTTTTCCTGGTATTGAAAGTTAATGTAAAGAAGATATGACAAATATGAGGACAGCTTACAGTAGAAAATATTCCTGAATGTACGCTCTCTGAAAACAGTCTCAAAACAAACAACAGACCTGAACTGACATTTTAGCATCACCTTGTTTGCATAGTATTAATCTTCACAAATAGTGTGTGAGATAGTCGTTTTAACAGGATGTAAAGAACGCCAAAGAATTAGCATTTAAACAGCACGATTGGGTATGTATGTATTCAAGCTCCTACCATGAATAAGTGGAAGCTGTAGAGCTTGGCAGCAAACTTCAGCGGGCTATAAACACTTTAGTACGGGTTTTGAATAAAGAGTTTTATGTGCATAAAGTGGCCTTTTCTCCGCCCTGTGGGTGTAGTAGCAGGAGGCCCCTGATAACTTACAAGACGACACTAAATTCTGGTCCTTCCTAACAGCGTTAAGACTCGGATCTCAACATGCCTCGGGGGCCGAGCCGCTGTGATAATTTGCCCTACCGCAGCAAAAAAGAAACTGGCTTTCTGTGACAAGAAGAAATTCCTTCAGGCTGCACAGTTTGCTGCACAGGAATGTGTCGGACTGAGCTGTTTAAGGAGCTGTGTATATCTGTTTGACCTCATTAGTACCGCGGGCCAGGGCTGCAGACTCCAAGTGCCAAGTCGGTACTCTCTCCCTGCTACTTTATACACATGGCTGGAAGGAAGCCTGTTTCCTAGACTGAATTGGGGGGGGGGGGGGAGGTCGAGGATGCGAATGAGCGGGACAGAGAGAGAAGAGTGTTTGTGTTTATTTGCACGAGGATTAACTTACACTGTTGGCATGTTGATAAGGGCAGCGCAGTTGTAAGATGAGAGGATTTGGATGATGGAGCAGAGAAAGTAAGCACCAAACACCACACTCTCTCCACACAGCGTCCTGAATACATGCTGTCGGATTGTTCAGGTGAAGCATGCAGGGATAGAAAGAAAAACACCGTGCACAAGTGATGCTGGGCAATATGTTTCCTTTTCTATTTACTCAGACATTTCTCATGCTCAAGGAACAGAACATACCCCCCCCCTTATTCACCAGTCTCAAATACCACTGTACCAAATGACTAGCAGTGCAGGACTGTAACGTGCAATGACAAGAGGGCAGGACTCATCCTCCAGCGCTCGTAAAAAAAAGGAGTTCAGCGGAGAGAAGAGGGGGAAAAAAAAAAAGAGAGTTCTGTATTGGGAGCGTTTAGAAATGTCTCAATGCCTTTCTGCTCATACGGTCACTGCATGGCTTAACTGAAGGGGGCATATTCAGTGTTTACCAGTCAGGTAGATACAGGTGGATGTAACAGAGAAGGCGGAATTGGTCCTGACAATCCAGAGGGAGGGAAAGTTGTGGTTGGCAAACAACACTGCAAAAAGTTATTGCTTGTAAAAGGACCTGGAACCACATCAAAGACCTCCAATACAATATTGGGTCCAAAGCTGCATGGGGAGTTCTTTAATAGTTAAGTGATGCCGAGCGGAGGGCAAAATTATTCTCAATGCAATCACCATCAGCTGGCGTCGGCATGTGTTGGCTGAGTGGTTTTATACATATATAGTTTCCATTCTTCTTCTGAGGCCCCAGCTGCAGACTCAGGGCCACTTCACAGTAAACAAGGGTCCTATTAAACCCTAGGACCCAATTAAGTTCCTGGCATTCAGCCACAACCTTCCTCTGAATCAGAATTAAGAACAGAACAAGCAGATTAGCAAGATCTGGATTGTGGTCAGTCCAATTCCTTCTTTTTTATTTTAATCTTCTGTCCTGTGGACCCTCAAGAAACTCTGCAGAAGATTAAACATACAAATCATGGAAGCATAGAAGCAGCGATTAGTTGTAGGCTGAATTTGAACTTGAGAATATTTCTTAACCTATTCCTGTCCGCTTGTTTCCAACCTCTTTTGACCAAATGGAAAATTGCAACAGTAATGTAGTGACAGGAATTCACAGGCAGACGAGCAAGTGGTACAATGTGACCAAATCATAGTTAGTATTCTCCCATTTACAGCATTGCCGGCTTAGCTCTTATTTAGCCGAGCGTCTTTTCAGGGTTGGTAAAGCTGTGGCTGGCACTGTACTCCCATCTGGGACCAACTGGCGCCAAGGCTTATCCTGCAGCATTCAGTCACAGATACAGAAGAAAAAAAAAAAAAAACACATGCTACCTTTCTCTACATGAGGTCTGGGTGTTGCACAGAACGGATGACAACACCCACAATGCAAGCTGGCACAGGAAGCGTCGTGAGAGAAGGTAGGAAAGGCCACAGCAAAGAGAGAGTAGAAGTAGAAACGAGAGTGTGGGGAGAGAAAGGAAGCTTAGCAAAGCAGCGCTCATTTGCCACGCCTAATCAGAATAACAATGGATGCTTTCAAGTTAGAATAATAGAGAGCCCATCACTCATCATAATGGCGAGAGGAACAGCCAGGCCCGGCTGAACTCGTACAGTCCACAGAAGGGACCAGGAGACGCTCATGGAGTAGTCAGTGTTTGGATTTCAGAAGCGGCTAATAGAGGCATCGGCATGGGCTACTGGACCAAAGCCAGAGGCTACTGGATAGTTTAAAGAGCTTAAAGAAGTCACACAGGAGCTGCATCAAAGTCAAGCACAGCTGCACCAGTGAGAGATCCAGAAGTGTTTCCAAGTCATACGACACAATCGAGATTTTCCAAAAACCACCGCTTAGACTATGGCACTGCGAAAGACTGTATCATCACGGATGTAGTCGCAATGACCTCACCCACTGGTCACTGAAGAGACGTTTTGAAGCCCAGCGATGGCTGTCATCTAATTGAAAATGCCGTCTCAACCTAACTTTGTGCCAAGTGTCAGAATTTAAAAAGACACAAGTAAAAGTTTTATACCAGCCTGAAAATGCAAAGATAGTCTAAACCTTTAAACGAAGAAAGCATGGAGAAAGTTGAGCAGGCTTGTACACGGGGCTGCAAACAAATGCACGATTAAAAACAGTCCTAGTTCTCTCTATTCATTTTTTGGGTGTTTAGGCTTGTGCTGAGATTATAAGCGCTTGTTGGTCTATCCCTCTTAACAGTTTCTTCTCCTTGAAATAAGCTGTCCTTCTCTTTAAGTCGCTTTAGGGGTGACTGACAGTGAAACTGGTCGACTTACTGCATTACAAACGACGACTCAACTCATTCTATAATACCTGTGACACACATCAGACTGCAACAGAAAAACTAGTCAGTAGAGCTGGACCAATATGGTATATTTGAGACCAATACTATAGTCGCCCATTAAGGGAATGTTTGAGCTGAAGATACAGCCACTGAAAATAAACGGGGCGGTAGAGTTTTGCCAAAAGTCAGGGGTTTGTTAATTTCTTATTTAAAAGCGAATTGTTCTTTTTTCCCCAAATGGTAAAATGTAATCGTCGGAGCCTTGATGTTCTTCAACTTTGTTATGGGAAGAAGAGGGAGACTGCTTATGAAGTATGTAAAGAGTCATATTCATCTCAAAGGAAATTATGTTTGACCCAATTGACACAAGAATCTAAAAAGAAACTAAGCCTATAGAGGAAGTGAACAAAAGGCTCATTAAATAAAAGGGGAGATAATAAAACAAAACAAAAAAGCTTCTTATTCCGGTCATGAACTGTACCACTTCTGTGGACAGCTTACAAAGTCGTTTTTGAACTGTCGTTTATGAAAGTGTGTGTCAGGTAGGATTAATTCTAGACGAGCACCAGGAGAGCTGTAAACAGTGACCTTTTTCTCTGTCGCTCCACAGAAAAGACTAAAAGGCACCATTCCCATATTTATGCCCGAGGAGTAAGCTTTAGCTCAGACAGTGAGGGCGAACAGAAGGGGGATGATTGCGCCTTCAATTTTCTTTTCATTCCGCTCGTTTCATTAAAGTCTGTTTTTTTTTTCCCCCAGCAGAAAATAATAAAAGGACGAGTGGAATGAGAGAACAGGGCGAGGGAGTTAGAAAAAGGGATATTAATGAAGGTAGAATGCAAACAGGAGCGCAGGAGAAGGGAGTGAGGATATAAGGGAAGTTAATTGTTTGAGGAAGAAAGTCGCGCCGCTTCTTAGACGATGTTGCGTCGGGACAGGAGGAAGGGAGAGAGAGGCCAAACACTCCCTTTGACCTCCGTCTAATTACTGCATACCTTGTGGTGAATAATAACAATTCTGCAGAGACTGACTGAAGAGACAAGGACAGTGTGATGCCAGACGGCTGCCTAGTCCCCTTCGTACCTCCCTGTGGTTCAAAAAGCGGCGCAGCATGGCTCAGCTGCCCGGGGGCGGTGAGAACTTGGTGGGGGGAAAAGTGAGACGTGTGTTCTACATTCTCCTCTTTCTTCATCACCAGCTGTGAATTCACTCTTTCCCCGGCTTAAAACGCAGAGATGGGAGTTTTTTTAGAATTCAATAGAAATCTGGAGCGAGCACTGATCTCGCAGTAGCCCAGAGCGGGATGAGTTTTCAATCAACAGCCGAGTCTCTAAGTTCTGCCTTCTACTACAAACAACGAGAGCTGAATGTCTGACTCAACCGCGCTGGGAGGATGGAGTCAGGGAGGGCACATTTTGGATGACATATTTTCAGCGTCCGTGAAGCTCCTGAAGCATAAAATCAATGTTTAAAGAAACCAGGCACACAGGGGAGAAAATAACAGCCAACAGCCATGGGTTATTTAGAACAGAGCAAGTCCACAGCGCAGAAGATTCTTCTACATTTTACTCCGTTGGCAGGAGAAGCAAGGCAGCTACCTAACACAAAAGATCAATTTTAAAATCCAACTTTGCACTAATTTTAAGCAAAACTGTAAAAAATTAATAAATGAACGCAATCTGATTTCAAATAAACCACTGTTAGCTTCACCACAAGGCATTGCACTACGACTACTTCAACATTCATATTCAATATGCTTATCATTTGTCAATAGAAAAAGATAATCCAGCTTCCTCTTGGTTAAGTTCAATGTTGCAACCAAATTAGTTTTGAATAACTACAGCTAACGTTAAGAGTCTTTTATCAGAGACATGCAGGTTGTTTTTGTTTTCTCTTTGCATCAAGTGGTGCATGCTTGATAAAAAAAGTGAACCCTCAGTTTCCCTGCTCATTGTCATCATATTCATCAATTCAAAAAGACACACTATACTAATGTTATGAACATGCATTTAATAGACTATGTACAAGAAGAAGATACTTTTTGGTGAATAAAACAATAACTTGTATTCTTTCTAAAGGCCAGCAGGGGGCGACTCAACTGGTAACAAAAGATTAGCATGAATGAAAGTCAATATGGAGACCCTTCTACGACTCTTGATACATATCCTTAGTAAATATCTTTCTAATGTGATTCTGGTCTCAGTTGCTGGTTTCAATGGATTATGATATTACATTTGTAAGTTACGATCTTGTTTTGTTTAAATGGACGATAACGGAGAGTCTGTTTTGAGTCATGGCTTTCTGTGATGGACAAGTGGCAATCATCAAACATGCAAACATCGACCTCCAGATCGGGATCGAGACGTATGCCTGATTTATATTTCTTTATGCAGAAGTCTACGTATACAGCCCGATGTACAACCTCCTCAAAAATGTAACTAGGCGTTGAAATGATGTTGATACCAAGCCCTTTGATTGGTCCACTGGGTAGCGAAGTATTTCCTGCAAATTTGCTCGTCTTGCGGCCTGTTGTTCAGGGATGCCGTCAGTACACTCAAAAGGAGTTAGTCACTTTTTTTTTTTTTCCAGTCCTCCCTCTGTGTTCACCATGCTTGTTTCTTTGGATTTTACACAAGGTGGTGATGCCAAGACAATGAACAATCCAATCACAGCTTTCTTATCCTCGGTGTTGTCATCCTTGACGCATTGTTGACCCGCTACACTCTTTGTGGTTGTAAATGTGTCATTTCCAGCGTAACGCAAACGTCAAGGGCGCAGAGCAAATGGATATAGATTTAGATTTAGAATAAAAGGGTCCGACTGCTGTTATAGTGTGCTACATTTGAAAGATTAGCAGCACAACTGCCTGCCAAAAAATACAAAAGCTTCTCACTGAGACTCTGCCAAGTTTCAAAGCATTCTTTTCTCTGCAAGGAAAACAAACAATTGGACCAACATATTCTGAACTGTAGTTGACTGCCTGTGATTGAAATCCAAGCTCTTTAAATGTTTTTAACTGTTCTGCACTATTATTATTGATTTATTTGTAACTCATGCTGACTGTGGTAAAGTCAAAGACAAATATCTCAATCATAGACAAAAGAAATTCTGACTTAACCCAACATAACCTTTAGGTTAAGCTAACTCACGCTAGATCACAACCTCAAAATAAGTTGGGTCATGCATAACTGTCATGCAGATTAAAAACAAAAAAGATCATTTTGATGACAACAAAACCCAAGACTGTTGAAATCCTCTAATATGTCCTTAACAAAAAGCAACAGTTTTAGTTAGGATTGGTATTGGGCGGTTGTGGCTCAGTTTGTAGAGTCTGTCATCTCTAAACTGGAAGGTCAAGGCTTTGATCCCCAGCTCAAGCATCCACATGTCCTATGTGTGCTTGGGCAAGACACTCAAACCTCAAGGCCAAATTCCACTAGATGCATGTTCGGTCAGTCTCAGCTCCAGCAGTCCAGAGCCCTCCATAGCAGAAGAGCAAGGCTTTCAATTTCTGCCGGACGCCGGAACACGGCGCAACAATTTACCACAGAAAGGATCAAGCGGAACAGGAAGTCAATCACAAAAACAACATTAAAGCATCCGGTTTATTTTCACAGTTCAAAACGATGACCTTATGTGAGTTTGTTTTTGTGTTTTATATCACATACATCGTATCAACACACGCTGTCAGAGGTGAATCTGTAAAATTACCGCGGGAATTCCTTTGTCTCTGCACTCCAGATGTCCAGCTGCGCTCTCCGTACGAGTTATGTACTCAGGTTTTCCATTCTGACACTCCTTCAATCAATCAAACGTTCAATATCACACACCTTCATTATTTGATCTGAAAGTTCTCGTCCCTACAGTGACATGTACGGTACCTGCCAATTTCACGTGTTGTAACAATAATGTCAGTTCAACCGTGAACGTGTGTTTCCCCGAGCGTCATAATTAAAGAGGTGATACGTTTTATCAAGCTGAAGCAAAACCTGTGTTGTTCTGAGCGTATCATGATGCACATTGAGTTTTAATTGGGGAATGACAAGCCAACGTAAATGTGCTTAAAGGCAATCATAAAAATAACCTTGAAGCTTTATCTAACAAGGGGGAACAAGAAGAGGGTGACAGTTTAATCTTGTTTAATCGTGAAGGACAAAAGTTTAACCTTCTTTATTTTCAAGCTCAAGACTGTGACTCGTTTGTCAAACTGGTTGGATTATTGCTGTATCATTTGTCCTTTTGAGAAAAAGCTTTTTAATTTGAAGATCAAATTCAGTTAGTGTGAAATCTTGCAGTACTTAAAACATGAAAACCCATACATGAAGAGCAGGTTAAAAAGCACATTTTTTTTGGATGATCCCTTGTGAAAGGAGGTAAATGCTGGTGCCCACAGCTGTGTCCTTCATCTGAGAAAAACACAGCAAACAGCCGTGTTATGGTTGTCTATCGGATTAAAACCAGAGTAGTGTGAAAATCCCAATGCCAACCCTTCGCCTCTCGCCGTCTGTCAACTCCTTTTCCCTTCCCTCCCTGTGCTTTCTCTGCATCCTTTGAGCATCAGGTGTGTTTGTCTCTCTCCCTCATGGCAGGGCTGTCTTTCAGAAGGTCCCTCTTCCTCTGGATGGCAGTTAGAAAAGGCATGAATAATGTCTGCGAGCACAGGGACGGACAGGCCCGAGTCGGTCTCTTCATCTCCAGAACCCATTTAAAGGTCCCCGTCTTCGTCCCCGGTGGAGAAAGTGATGAAACGAGTGCGAATGGGAAGACAGAGGAAAAACAAGAGTGAGAGACAGTGATGCACATGTGGAGAAAATATAACTCCCGGGAGTGACGATGTGAGCGAGCTTAAAAGGAGCTGGAGGTGACCTCGCTGCAGGCAAAACTAACAGGGTGGAGTGGGGGAAAGGCTAGTCGTGTTAGACTTGACAGGAATCCAAAAACAAGTCATATGAATCCTCTGTGTGAGACAGCACTGAGAGACAAATGTGATCAGTTTATAGGCTGCTACAACATAAAGACAGTGGCAGCTTTTATTGAATAAACATGCTAATAATGTGTCTGTAGGATCTATACTGCCCGGCAGTAAATCAATGTCCTGTTTACACTCTTACTGCACAATCTTTATCTTGTCACAAAGTGCTGCTCTGTCAGCTCTGGAATGCAATTGTTGCTTCTAATGATCAATAACACTGCATTTTCTGTCCCTTCCCTCTCGCTCTATACCTGTCTGCAACAGACAAAGTAACGTGTCGTCTTAATCAGAGGCTAAAGGGACTTGGGCACTACCAAACGTTGAATAAACGCATCGTTTTTTGGGTTGTTTTTGAGACCAAGACCAATTTCGAGTACTACAACACTAGTGGGAATCCACATTAGTCTGTGGTTTCATAATAACAATAACATTGCTGCTCTTAAACAAGAGTTGTTGTTCCTTGTTAGGGTAACAAAGCACAACAGGAAGTCTTACCGTTCTAGTACCTCTCACAAGGGAAGTTGTGTAAGTTTTTTGTCATTAATTGTACAACAATTGTAGAAAAGATTAGCGAAAAAAAAATCCATCTTGGGGCAACCGTGATCCACTAAGAAGCACACATATTGAGTTGGACACCAAATGCAAAAATACACTCATCCATGTAGAATAAAAAGCGATAAGATAGTCTGAGCCCTGCCAAGAGATTGGGAAAGAAGAACAGACCAGCCAACCGCGGCTCTCAGAAACGCTTTAATCGCTCGGTATTGATTGTTCCCCCGGTTTTCCATGAATCAGCAACAACTTGTGTGGGCTGAGGAGTTTGCTTAATATTCCCTTCTCTCTCCGTGAGCAGGTCAGCCAATTTCACCCTCCCCAATGCATTCACTCCAAAATATCCCATTTAGATCTCATTTATATTCATACCACTGGCAGCTGAGGTTGTAGGAATATTAACCGTTCCCGACATGAAATATGAAATCATACAATATCTCCCTTTTTTTTCCTAAAATCTTATGGTATCCAAGGGGGGTTGCACCTATCAAATCATGCAAGCTGCACTTCAGTGAACCACAGACACTCTGTGACTCATTACATCTTCACAAACATGATGTTTACTCTGGCTGCAGCGTCTACCTACAGGGCTGCTCGGTCTGTCTATTAGTTCTCGATAAAGAAGAGGCTGGACTCGGGCTTAAGGCTGGACTCCACACACCGAAAAACTTCTAGATGACAACACTGATTTGTCGAACAGACGGGAAGATTCAGCTTATCTTTTGGACAAGATTGGTGTCATCCAGACAAAAAAAAGACATCACAGGTAGACATTCTTGACGAATGAGCATCCCTGTAGGAAAGATGACACATCCCTGGTGTCACTCAATGTAAAGCTGTTTATACATGCAGGATCCTGTAAATACATCATCTACTATCTGCTGCTAGAGATACAATACAAACACACTGACAGCTTACGCGCCAGTGACAAATAGCATAAATTGGAAGGTAAATAAATGAGTAACATTGGCTTTGTATTTGATTTATGAAAAATGACAGTCCGACTATGCAAAGAGAGATTTAGTGGTCGAACTGCCAAATAATCCTTCAATCGTCAAGCCATGCAAGGTCTTTCTCTCGCCAACATCCACACAGGTAAACTCACAAACTTGTGAATATTATTGTTATTTCAAACAGTGTGTGGCTGTACTTGATGTTGGGGTATTCAACATTCTTGTAAACATGAATAGGAAGTTTCATTTTCATTTAGCTCAACCAAGAAAGCCTGATTAAATAGTTCAAAGTTATTTTTGAGTGAAATATGTTGGGCCATCTGGAGTGATTTTTTTACATAACAAGATATAACACCTGTTTGGAATCACAAGGTCTGGCTGCTGCTGAAACAATTAGTTCATGCACAGATTAGTCGAACAACAACAAGAACAGAAACTTTTGGTTGAGTTCGAAGAAGAAGTTGAAATCTCTAACTAATAACACTTAACAATAACATAAACCTGTGTAGACACATGAAGGTCACAAACATAAAGGGCTTATTTGTAGGAAAGAGCGCAAGAGAAACAGACTCCAGTACAGATACTGTATGTACACACTGGAACTGGTTCATCTATAATTCATGATAATGAAAAGGTAAAGGGCTCATTGTTATTCCCAGTCTCTTTAAGCTCCAGACAGCATTCAGTTGTAGACGTTGGATAATGGAGAAGGTCATAAAGATTTCTTCAACCCTCGTGGAAGCTCTTTATTTCCAACGGATGCGTCTTCACTCAGTCTCTCATACATTAAGTATGATTGTAAAGATAATAAATGATAATTCAATGCCAAAGAGACGCACAAACAAACCAACATAGTCTGAAACGTATCCACCTGCATAACACCACACACAACACCAGCCCAGTGTCCTATAAATGATGCTCATATAAAACTACTTTGCAACACTAGATCTGTTTGAGAGAAACTTTACGTGCAAGATTTTACATTTACGAACAATACAATGCTAAAAAAATGTTTTGAATAAAGTATTTTGCAAGTTGCACAAATGTTGATATTGCACAAGCCAGTTCAATGTTTAGAGGGCTAGCAGCCTAAGTGAGTTTCCTCCAGAGGTGTGGGCCTTAGAGAAAGGGGGAGGAGCTTGGACATTTGTAGGGAGCTCAGAGTAGAGCCAATAAAGGAGCCAGTTGATGTGGTTCAGGCATCTGATTAGGCTGCCTACTGGACACTTCCATTTAGAGGTTTTCCCCCCCGAGCTCGCTGCAGTGATTATATATCCCACATGGCCTTGGATCACCTCTGTATCCCTTTAGGAGGAGCTGGAAAACGTTGCTGGAGAGAGGGAAGTCCGGGTTGACTAACTTGGCTGTTGCCACCGCGACCCGACCTCCGATAAGCCGAAGAAAAATGGAAGGTTTAACCAAAGTGCTTTTGTTGCCTGAACCCAACAGACCAGAATGTGGACGTGAATCCAAGACCTTGGTGCGACAGTCCTGCACTTCAGCAAATCCAGCGGGCCACATAAATGCAGTGTGTCATTCACTCCAGTAAATGTTTGCCTGTGAACGTAACCCAGGTAGCAATTACTCTGTCACCATGACATCATTAGGAAAAGCAGTTAAGGAATATACAAACATAGGAGACATGGTTGACGACGCACACCCCAAAAAAAGTTTGCAGCTTTCCTATTTCGCAGTTGTCTGCATACTTACACTTGTCACAACAGATGGCTGATGTTGACAAGGAGCGAAGGGCAGGTCTATGTGTATGTGTGTGTGCCTTATCATTACCTGTCCCTAGAGGTGAGCCTGGCAGTCACACAGTGTAACAGAAGCAGTGTCAACAGGATCTCTCCACCAAACCTCTGTCAGGCATGATTGGACAGCATGTGGTAAGTGCTGCTGCGGCCCTTGGGACACACGCACACACACACACACACACACACACACACAGACACGCACAAGCAGCTCTTGAATGTGCATGTGCGAGTCTGTTTTTGTGCGTCACACTCTCTGTGTTACTGCTGGTGCAACTTAACACTCTCAGCGGGACCCTGACAAGAAGACAGATGGGTCTGACTGTACGGAGAATCATTAGCGGCGCTCCCACGCAACAGTGTGTGCGTCTGACTCAACACAACTTTCTCAGGGATAGCCCCCCGTCCCATCGTTCAAACCCCCGACAGACCGGTGACCAGTCCAGACTCATCATCACTCACATCACTCATTCCATTACTTCAGGCACGCGCCATTGACTGAGGAGTGTCATGACATACTGGTTTCCCCTTGAGCTGTCCTGGAATGCTAGAGCAGTCCTGTTTTTTTTATTTTGTGTTGTAGGGAAAAACAACTTTATCTTTGTGCCCAAAAAGGCTGACCTTAACTTTCTATAGTTTGAGCTTACTCACGCTGATGACTTACATATTTGCTCTAATGCAGGTCTGGGCAGTATAAATATAGGATATCATCTGTTTTAGTTGCAAATGAATAAGACAGAAACACAGATTGAGAATGTAAATATGTTTTGATTAATATCAAATTCAGTCAAATCAGAGCGACAACAGAGAGCACAATCTCCTTTCACAAACATAGTGAGAGTTATTTTCCATGACTGTGTTGGTATAGTCGCTGCACAGAAGTCCTACTGAAATGGCAACGGCGCTTGTGTACACATAGTGGGACAGGTGCTGGATACAAAGATCACAGTAATATGAGCAAAACCAGAGAGGTGGAATCACAGCTCCGTTATTAGATTTAGGTATAGATTTAGGCTTTAGTGGCCATGTTTCGACCCAATCCTTCGGCAAACAATTGAGGAGGACCAATTTTGAGTAAATGTCAACAATAAAGCCTGTCTAAATGTTATAAATGTGCTGGGGACTTCTATATTGGTTTTGCAGACAGATCCGTGCCACTTAGCAAAAGAAACTCTGTAAACTTTAGAGCAGAAAGTTTTTTGTAAGAGAGCAGAAGTCAAGCAATTACTGGAGGCTCAGGTGAGGCTCCTACTAAAACAGATAACTTTCATATAGCTGGTTATATATGGCCTGAGATGTCTCACCCTGCACCCAAAAGGTGCACAAAAGATGTGACATTGGTCTGCTTTGGTAAAGAAAGGTGACAAAGTAAAGATGCAACAGTAAGAGTATTACTGTTGTGTGTTTCCCACACATAGCCGATACATGAGCGGGCCACCCAAGTATACTTCTCGACCTTTTTCCAATCACTGCACGAGCGTGAGTGAGAGAGAGAGAGAGAGAGAGAGAGAGAGAGAGACACGCCCAAGAGAGAAAATGAGAGTTAGAAGTCTGCAGACCTACATACCTCACATAAATGCAATAAGGTGCTACGTCTCGTCTGATTTTAAAGGTCCCATATTCTGCTTTTTCTGGTTTTAGCTGCCCTTCAGTGTGTTTTCCAAGTGTCCTGTGCATGTTTAGGCACATCTATGTGCAAAAATTCCACGGAAACGCTGCTTCTCCTACGTCCTCCTGTTAGCTGTAGCATTAGCTGCATGTAACGCTCGGTTCTAGCCCCCCTCGATAAAGATTTGTCAGTGCGGTGTCATTGTCAGTGTGAGATCACTGATCTAAGCCCATTGGCTCGTTGTGGCAAGCCCTGCAGCTCATGTTGAAATTTCCGAGACGCGTGCTGAGCAACTGACCAATAACGACAGAGCGGATCGGCAGACCAATCAGAGCAGACTTGGCCCACGTGGGGTCTAACAGTGTGGGCTCAACAGAGTGCAGCTGACGGACTCAGAGCGTAGAGGGAGCAAGGAGGAGCAGTACATGAAAACAGACACTTTTTTCAGACTTTATCTATTGTGAACGTACAAAAGTAGATACATAGATTAAATATACGAACCCCAAAAAGGGCAGAATATGAACTCTTTAAAACTGTATCTGCTTTGTTTTAATATTTTCTGCTACTCATACATGTACGCGTCATCGTCGAACAGCCTGTGTGCGGATCCCCCAAACTCAATTCAGCTTATGAAGTTCATGTTTTCTGTCTGAGAGCTCCAGAGTGCTACAGCACAGGAACTCAGTCTGGACATCTAAAATATTTATGCAAGTTTAAGGACGTCTGTTTTTTTCTTCAACTTCTTCTTAACATAACAGTTCTCAAGTAGATAGGTTTCAAACGAAGTATTGATGCACTTGAAAGAACTTATAATAACATGAATTAATTAACGATGTTTAAAATGTCAAGGCATTCTCTCTGATATTTAGGCTTGTGGACAAACACAGCAGCAGCACAATCCCTCGAGCCTCGCATTAAAACAACCTTTTAAACCTAGAAAGCCGCGCTTGCTGCTATTCCGGCCTTCCTGAAGCTCCCTGCGCTCGTGCTGCTGTAATGAATTTCCCCAACACCGGCTAACGCTAAGTGGGCACCCGGCGAGCGGGCTGATTGCCTTCGGCTGACCTGGAAACGTCTGCACCCCCAACAGCACTCAGACCCGGCGTACGGTTCACGGCGGCGCTGAAGTACAACGACACTAAGAGCTTCTCACTGTAGCGGCACTGAAAGATGCAGTGACAGCCTCCATAGCTGGATGCATTAATCCCTCACTGGACATGAACTTGGCCATTTCAGTGTGTGTGTGGGGGGGACAGATGGAGGAAAAGGAACAGGGGAAACATTGTAGAGTTAATTCATCTTGATGCTTTGGCAGCATTATTTATGAATTACAGAGACAGCACATGTACATTTACCTACAATGCAAATTATCTAAAGGTACGACTGGATGAAGACAGATTGAATTTGTAACATTTTATCATTCTGCAGACAGCTGTACTGCAACTCATATCGTTCACATACTTCCCTGCATGCTTTGTGGGCACCTGGAGGATTTAAAAAAGAATATCCACTATGCAGCAGATAAGGGTGGAATCATCGCCGGCTGCCAGCAGATTATCGCTCTTCGCTCAGAGTAAACACGTTGGCGGCACAACAGCGCAGGGGTCCCTATAACACCTTCATTACAATCAACCTGTTGATCTCCACGCTGGGGTGTTAAACGGTGTAAATAAACAGCGAGAGCAGACTATATTTTGAAAGTAGCCAACTGGAAAAAAGGTTAAAGCCATTCCTCCCAAACACACGGGTATACTCTGCCTCCAGAACAGAAAGAGTCCATCAGGAAGTTTCAGGGGGAAAGGAGCAGCACATTGAAAACTTTATCAAACAACCTTTTTTTCCCCCCATACTTGTGCAACTAGCTTGCTAGCGTCAGCGTGTGGATGACTCCAGTCGTGTGCAATGTGTTCAAGGCAGAGTGGTGCTAACAGGTAGGCAGGTAGGCAAGTGAAGTATGCAACAACATATTTATTACATGACTTTTCTACGACTCAGCCAGCCACGACTCAAACTGTGGATTTTAACATCGCTACAAACCAAGATGAATGAATTTGTCTTCCCACTTGCACAGCGGATCTATCGAAATGCTTCATTCTTTTCACTGAGACGCTGCACAAAAACCTCGCAACAGCACATTTAATTTAAACCAGGGGTGTGAACGGTTACAAAAAACGGTTAAACGACGTCATTTTTTTTTCATGTACACGGTTAACCGTTTTTTAAAATAAATAATAAAGAAAAAAAGAAAATTAATTTAAAAAAAAAAAGAAAAACGACCGTAAATGGCAAGAATCTAAATTAAGACGTTTTCGGATCCACAAACCCAAAATGGCACCAATAAAGATCCAGTGGATATTACAGTGTATCCCGACAAAAACAGTCATAATGCACTCAAATGTAATGTTTAAAGTGAGTATAGTAGAACTCTGGGAGAGTCGAAAATACCTGCTTTGACCTTT
Source organism: Labrus bergylta (assembly GCF_963930695.1). Classification (NCBI taxonomy): domain Eukaryota; kingdom Metazoa; phylum Chordata; class Actinopteri; order Labriformes; family Labridae; genus Labrus; species Labrus bergylta. Next base: position 4,532,174 of record NC_089217.1, read on the forward strand.
TCTTGCATCATATCTAAATGGGCCACCTTAACCACTGGAGGTATTTCAAACCTATCCTTACATTACCTGGAGTTTCTCGCTCTAATGAGAATTCACTGTGTCACTAGGAATTTCATTTTGCCCTATGTTCTCTTATAAGCTCATCAGTATTTAGTGGAGACATTAATTATGTCCTAAAGGGCTGCCGTATCATTGGTGGCAATCTAATCTAACCAGATCTAATCTAATCCTCACCTCAGAGACTAATAAAACACCTGATGCTGTGTGTGTGCATGTGTGGGAGAAAGCCAGAAGACTTCTATCATTTTTAAATGCTGCCAGGTGAAAATCTGGTTCATGGTCCCTTCAACAGGAACAAAAGCGTGAATGGTGAGCTAGATTTTTAAATCATGGACAAGGTGTTTTTTTTTTTATCAAGGTTGGCAACCTGGACAAAAGTTCTGCAAAAAGAAAGAGAAAGCGCTTTAATATTCTGTGGGGCGGCAGACCAGTGCCAAAGAGAACTTGATGTATTATTCAAAAAGGCCATGATCAAACTTTGGAGGTCGACCGTGCATGTAAACCAGTCAGTGAGTTTAATCAAACCTTCACTTCAACTCAAATACAGTTTTGCCATTCATGTATTTAAAATGAGTACGACCCTGTAATTATCACTGGATGTTGTTTTATGCCTTTTATACATTTGTGCTTCTGATTGGAAACATTTTCCAAGCACACCCAGCACTTGGTGGGGAAATGACATATTTCCGCTGACAGTCATACACTCCAGCTGTCCTCACAATACAACATATTTATCTACATTTAAAAAACCCCATGGGGAAGCCATTTGTCAAACTGATCACAAAAGGAGAAAAGCTCGGCTGATAACACAAGGTCAGATATAGTAACGTAGCTACAAAAGACACTTTGATACCCTTTGAACACGACATGTTTTAAAACGGTACAATCTCCATTTTTGTAATGATCGATAGTATCTAAATGTACAGAAGCTTTAAGGGACAGAAGATCTTTAGAGATGTTTAACCCAAAGCTGCTGCAAGCAAGAGAAAGCAGTGGTGGTCCATTCAGAGTCACAGGTCAGCAAATTACAAACAGACAAAGCAGAGGATGTAAAAACTGGCTAAATTGCACAAATACTGTACATTGGCAAAATGTCAGTACTAAATATATAGCCCTGGGTGTACTTGCTTTTAACTGCATGAAAGCAGGACATCAGCCTTGTGTATCCTGCGTTGGTTTGGAGTGTTGGTTGTGCACGCTACATGTCCATGAGGTGCAATATGCATATAACCACTAGGAGCAGTGTGGGGTTGTATGGTGATGAGATCGGACACTAAGAGACACCAGAGAGCTGCGACTAATATGGCAGAAAAGTTTGAAGAAAAGTTCATAGATTAAGTCTGCAACTATGTCATGTTTGTTTACATTACACCAATGCATATCCAGCATGGCGCAGCTGGTTGTCTAAGCGTATGTGCATGGTTCAAAAGCAAGAATATTTGAGCCTTATGGTGCCACCATAGGCTGAATAGCACTCAACCAAAAATCTGTCATTATACTGAATGGCTCTGTTGCTTTTTTTTTTTTTTGCTCATTTCCACGCTGCCTTTTTAATGTCGTGTCCTCCTGTCCTGCACCTAAGACCCCCCTCGGCCTCTGTCTGACAGGGATAGTCTCCAGCTGTGAGGTGCAGGTGTGAACAGGTAAGTCAGGCAGATTTCAGCAGGCAGCCTGTCTGTGAGATTCTGTCGGCATGAACATGTGAACACAGCTTATGACCCTCCCTCAGGAAAAAACGATTAAAACAGACTATCAGATGAGTGGATGTGCTACAGCTCAGAAGTGAAGAAATATCTCTTTGGCAGCAGAGCAGTGCAAAGAAAGAGTGTTTTCCCTCCGTAATATTTATTTAATGCACATATCAGCCATTTAAAAAATAACTCGACGGTGTAAACAAGCGGCTGAGCAAACATGAGCAGAGCGATGGGAGAATATCAATCACTTGAGCAATCACTTGAGGGTATAAATATTTCATGGCAGGAAAAAAAAAAGTAACACATCAGTTTGATATAGGCTTGGCTGCCTTTTTGGAATAAATCCCTGGTGTGATAGCGAACGCACACACATCACACACCGTCACACAGGCTGAGACTTTGATCCAAAGCCTCTTACGGGCTGATTTTTCACCCCAAAATGAGAGGCCACAGATCCTCCTATCTGTGCTCACAATGCAAAGACACCCAGCGTCATTAGCCACAAGGATCAGAGACACAGACGGTCAGAGAAGTGTGTGTAACTCTTGTCTACTCCACAAAGATGACAAGAGGTCATGCAAGTATATAGCCCTAATTTATAAGTGAGAGTTAAGATATCAGGCTGCTGCATGTGCTGCAATTCAAAAAGATCTACAACAATTGGAGGGAAAAATGTTGGCTCCTTTTGCATTTAGTGAAGCTACAAAAAAAAATCCAATACTTAATATTTCTAAGGGCAACGGTTGCTCCGTCTGCGGCGTTCAACGACTGTGACCTTATCAAACTTTATGGTAATTTTCATTCCTCTTGACACCTCTGTAATGTTGAAATAGGAACCCCGGGGGGTTTGCTTAAACACAATCGTTTCCCGATCCAATTTAGTCCACTTAACGCAGCACAAGTTGGGTAATAAATATTCCATACTTTGCAAAAAGACAAAAAGTTTTCTGATTCAAAAGGTTAGATGAGGACTATAAAGCAATTTTCTCCCCTTGAAGACAGTACACACACTAAACCAGACATCACCACAGCAATTCAAATACATCCAGGGCTGCAAATAAATCAGAGTAAATCAGCAATTTAAACATATTGAAAGGCCAAACTTCCATATTTTTGCATTGTAGTTCTAAAAAAAAAAAAAGACTTTTTATTAACGTAATGGTCAGTTAACTTTATGGGAAATCAGTATGTATGCCAAACAGTTTCTGCTCTAAATACATCAAATAGAAAACATGTAAAATGTCATTACAATGATTACATATAGACGATATTTGCTTGCTATGTTGAGCTTTTTCTGTGCATGCTAAACAGCCTTGGCTGAAGTCCACTTCAAAGTCTGACAATATAATGTTATCTTATATAATCTTATCCAATATCAAATCTAATCCAAGGTTTATGTCAGTGGTATAAAACCTGGGATGTGTGATATCCTCTTATCCTGATCTAATATTAATGCAGAGAATACTACACACACATAATATAATAGATCCGTTGTTAGTTGTGTAGCCTACACGACTGAAACCACACTTGTGTGTACTTCACATTACATTACATGCTATATTGGATTGCATTATGTCTGATTACCCCAAATGTAACACACCCCCTAAAAAAAAAGATGGATCAAACACAGCAACAGGACCCTGCAAACACAACCGAAACACCTTCTTTTTTTTTTTTTTTTTACAACAACGCCTGAAGTAATGTTGCCAATTTAAGGGCAACAGACGCCGTGAAACAACAACAAAACACAAGAAAAAGTTCATTTTCTTAACGTGGTTCGCTCGTAACACCGAGTAGAGGGGGTAAGGTATCAGTTTTCGAAGACAATAGCACTGCTGTCAAAACAAACGAGCGTGTCAAAAAGCCAACTAGCGGTTTTCGAGAAGGGGGAGAGAAAAAAAAAACTGCGAAATGCGGTAAAGTTGGTGTAAAAAGCTGAAAGACCTCACCTTGTTTGACACACTTGAGTCGGACGGGGTCTTTGCTGTGTTTGACCACAGCATGGACGTCCCTGGTGGTGAGTCCAGCCACAGGGGTGTCATTGACTTCCAGCAGGAGTTCATCCTGGAAGAGTTTGCCGCTGTGGCAGAGCGCTCTGCCCGGGAGAAGCTCGCCGATAACCGGGAACTGTCCATTCTCTGCGCCGCCCTTCAACTCCAGCCCCAGCTCCCCCTCCTCATTCCTGCAAAGGACACTCTCATGGACTTTGTTAGTCCAGTGGTTCTTCCTCTTCTTCAGGCTCTTGGACATGGCTCCAACAAGGGGTGGGGGGGGGATTACATGAGTGCGGCCGTGGAAGAAGTTTTACCGCTCTTTGAAGTCCCCCAGTGTCACCGAAACACTGTAGCGTGCCCACTTTCAATAGCAAACGTTACTTGTATCCATATGAGCGCACAGCAGCTGGATCATCAGTCTGCCTTGGCGTTAACTGAGAGCTGCTCAACTTGTGGTGCCTTCAGGTGCTGTCTCAAAAGTCGGCGCTGGTAGTTTCACACGGACGAGAACGACGAAAACGAAATGTGCTGACATTGGAAAATTATTTTGGTAGATTTAGTATGGTAGCATTTGATAACTATACTATATATATATATATTAAAGACAAATAACGTCATGAAATCAGGATGTAGCCGCACCTGGTGGCACATATTTTTTTCTTATTGTCCTTGCAAGTCCACATAAATATCATCAAATACATTTGAGTGTCATAAAAAACAACTTATTTGATAAATTAATTACTTAACATGACAATTTCTCAGGAATACATTAAGACAAATCAACTACATTCACCTGCAGACATTTCATCGTCGTGGGAGATTCATTTTGTTAGTTGTTTTTTTTTAATGTGTCCATTAGTCTGAAATATATAGATCCATAAATGCACCTAATAAGATCAAAAACAGCCTTATAAGTCAATTAATCTATACAAATGTAAATAATGATTCAGTCCATCACATGTGCTTCAATGGACGTTGTTTTTATAAACTATTTTTCTTTCATACAGCACTAAAAAAAAAAGAAAAAAAGAAAAGTGTCTGAAGTGTCAAATTTATTCCAATGGATCGCAAAGATGTGTTTACAACTTCCAAACTTCTGAGTTCACACGTTTACGAGAGGGTACCTGAAGGCAGCATCTTGCTCCAACCAACCCAAGTGACCCGGATGTGAAGGCTGAAGGAGGAGGAGGAGGAGGAGAAGGAGGAGAGAGGCAAGGCTTTTCCCAAATCCAGCTTTCCATGGAAAAAAAAAAAAAGGAAAAGAGGAAAGAGAGAATGAGAGGCAGAGAAGCGGTATTTCCACTGGCCTGGCAGCAAAACAGCAATAATTTATTTCTTCATACCACAAGTATGTCTTTTCTTCTTGACAGCCTCTTACAGACACTTCAAATGCTCAAGTTTCTGAAAGAATTTAGAACTATTTACCAGCACCATCAATTAGACCATAAGAATTAGCTTAGCTTGTATTAGCTGAAACCTTTTGAAAAACATCCCTTAAGGCTTTTTTTTCCCGGCCGAATCGTCTTTCCTTTCCCCTTGAAAGTTGAACTTCATCAATAGCACACCATTTCTAATTGGACAAGGACCTACCGAGGCCACCTCTTTGTTGCCAGAGATGTCTTAAAAACATGTTTTCATTACATTTTCAAACATCTACCCTCAGGGGAAGTGTGCAGCAAAAGATTTCCTTGAAACCCTCAGGTCTTTGGTGAGTGAAGCTTTTGTATTTTTGTGAAACACTTTCAAGGGCATGCGAGTATTAATCAGCTGTATTTTTATTTTTTTGTTAAATCATTAATGAAATTCAGATTTCCAACCCATTTTGTTCCCTTACACGCACTGTCAGTTTGCTGAGATTTTGCTAGAAGAATCGGGCCCTTAAAGGGGAAAAAAATCCCCTTGTGTTTATCTCAAAGTGGTGTAGAGGGACATAAAAGTAAACAGAGAATTGACTGAGTCTAATCCGTCTTCAAACAAATGTGTGTTCTGGGTATTTTCTTTCACCAGGGTCGACATCTGAAAACATCCAATCTGCTTTGTGAAGCCTCCTCTACCATGTCATCCCACTCGGTTACAGAGCTCATTTCCAAGTAATGATAGTTTTTCATCATTTATGTGACGGTGTAGATATACAGCGATAATAGCAATGCAACTTTGCAGACTTATCTGTCTTAGGGAGTTAATCCTTTTTTGAGCCTGAAAGTCGTGTTTTCTCACAACAAATGAAAATTCCCAGTAATAGGTTGAGATAAGTGCACTTGTTTCCCACACAAAGAGATGTCTTCTTTTGTAATTCATTCTGCCTTTGTTCAAAAGATATTGTTCAAACTTGAGAAAGCAAGGATTTTAAAACATCACCACAAACGGATTTATCAAATAATAAAAGGGACCACATGCTGTTGTTGGAAACCAATTGGTCTTCTATAAAGCTGGATATCAACTCTCAATACATGGTGCCTTCAGACTGAGGATACAGCGGTGGCTCCCAACCTTGAGGGAGATTAATAAAAACTTTTTGCGTCACACAAATCTAAGATTTTAAGCATCGTTGAAGTTGTGACAGTAGTTTTGCACTCAACAACTCAAGGTCAGTTTCCTACAATCGAAAGCTTTCATCCACATCTCCAGTCTTTCATCTACCTGGCAAACTGCTAGAATAAAACTGGTTATATAAACAAGTGAAAGATGAAACATCTTAAAGCATTGGGCAGCCGTCGAGTTGGGGAAATGTTGAAAATGTTCAATTTAAGTTTTTGAGATTTGTTCTGTCCTTTGTCAAATAACAGATTGCCTCTTCTCTTCTGGACCAGTTACCATATCGGTGAGTGAAATTCATCTGAAAAAGTGGGATTGTCTTATTTTCGAGGTTTATTTCACAATCGTCAATGGTGCCACTCTGTAGAGCGAGTTTATCCCTCATGACAGAGACGTGCTGTCACTCACAGCTACACTGTGGTTTCAAAGATAACATTGTTTTTCTTTATTTGGATAATGTAGGGTTAACTGCATCCCTTACTATTCTCCGGGTCTTGTTATATTTCTACTGTATGTAGCATTTTATTTCCCACCCAATAACAACTTTAACTCTCGCAGAACTTGATGAAGTCTGTATTTCAATATATCTCACAATTTCTTTAGGGATATTTAGTAGAGTGTGCTATCCCCCCAGCTCATTAAAGCAGCCAAATTCAGATAAGAATACATAAAAGATGCCTCAGTGTCCTTCTTTCTACTTGGTGCCCTTCTGTTGCATATATACATCAGTGATTGAGTGTATTGTGAGAGTTTTAGATACCTCAAAACAAGAAAAGAAGAAGCAGTTATCAAAGAGTCAGAGTTGTAGTATTAAAAGAAGATATATCTCTGTGTTGAAATCAAATTTCCCCTCAAAAACAGTTTTTGCCGTCCTTCAGTGCGGACGACAACAAAGCGTCAGACAATGCTTTGTTTCTCCTCCGTGGGATTTGGAAAATGCGCCCGGGCATTCCAGAGGTGGGAGCACTGTCGACTCGGGAGTGAAAATTAAAAAGTGAAAAAAAAGAAAAGAAAAAAGAAAGTAAAGAGAAAAAAGGGAGGGAGTATTTTAACAAGGGCAGGAACTCTGGAGGCAGTGTTTGAAGAGGGAGAGGAATGCTCTGCGCGTGGCAGAATAAGTGCCGGGGAGGAGAGGAGAACAGCAGCAGCAGTGGAGCAGGGAATGAAAGGACTGGAAAAAACAGAGTGGGATTAAAGTGGGTGAGATATGCCGGGTGGGCTCAGGCCTGGTACAAAGAGATAAAAAAAAAAAGCACTGGTTGATGAGAATAAAGCTATGAATCATGCAGGGGTATGTCCAGGGGGTGGGACTGGGGGTTGGCATGCCCCCCCCCCCCCCCCCCCCCCACTGAAATTTCAAAATAGCTACTCCAGGTGCCTTTCCATACTTCCAAACTTAACAGTTAGAGATGGGGCTTATAGGGCTGTGTTGCAACAACTGACTTTATACTATTATGGACGGAGGATCTCTGTCTCTCTTCATTGTACAAAAGTGAAGCTAAACTTCCTCCTCAACTGGTGACTGCAGATGCTACCAGCATGCTATGTTATATAGATCAGAAAACCCGCCTCCTCCATGTTTAAAGCTTAAAATGGGTCGAACAAAAAAATTAAAGTAATTTAATCATTAAGTAACCACTTAGTAACCATTAAGTAACCATTAAGTTACCATTAAGTAACCACTAAGTAACTACTAAGTAACCATTAAGTTACCATTAAGTGACCATTAAGTAACCACTAAGTTACCATTAAGTAACCACTAAGTAACTACTAAGTAACCACTAAATAACTACTAAGTAACCATTAAGTAACCACTAAGTTACCACTAAGTAACCATTAAGTAACCACTAAGTTACCATTAAGTAACCACTAAGTAACTACTAAGTAACCACTAAATAACTACTAAGTAACCATTAAGTAACCACTAGGTAACACTAAATAACTTCGAAGCGACCACTAATTAACCACTAAGTAACCAAAATGTTCGGCCATAACATTCTGAAAACGTTTTGGGATAACGTTCTGAAAACGTTTTGGGATAACATTCTGAAAACGTTTTGGGATAACGTTCTGAAAATGTTTTGGGATAACGTTCTGAAAATGTTTTGGGATAACGTTCTGAAAACGTTTTGGGATAACGTTCTGAAAACGTTTGGGGATAACACTCTGAAAACGTTTTGGGATAACGTTCTGAAAATGTTTTGGGATAATGTTCTGAAAACGTTTGGGGATAACGTTCTGAAAACGTTTGGGGATAACAGTCTGAAAACGTTTGGCGACAACATTCTGAAAACGTTTGGCGATAACATTCTGAAAACGTTTGGCGACAACATTCTGAAAACGTTTGGCGATAACATTCTGAAAACGTTTGGCGACAACACTCTGAAAACGTTTGGCGATAACAGTCTGAAAACGTTTGGCGATAACATTCTGAAAACGTTTGGCGATAACATTCTGAAAACGTTTGGCGATAACATTCTGAAAACGTTTGGCGACAACAGTCTGAAAACGTTTGGCGATAACATTCTGAAAACATTTTGGGATAACAGTCTGAAAACGTTTGGCGATAACATTCTGAAAACGTTTGGCGACAACAGTCTGAAAACGTTTGGCGATAACATTCTGAAAACGTTTGGCGATAACATTCTGAAAACGTTTGGCGACAACAGTCTGAAAACGTTTGGCGATAACATTCTGAAAACGTTTGGCGATAACATTCTGAAAAGAGGAGGTGCAACTAACACATCACAAGAATCTGTTGAGCCATAGACTGCGCCAACCTGAGGAATCTTGGCCACTTTATCGGTTAATTGAATGTAGGTTTTGGCTAGCTGAAGGGGGAAGATGGTCAGAACTAGGCTCCACCAGCCAGTCTCTACTGTGCAGACTCCCAATGATGTTCATCTTCATATAGCTTACAGTCAGTGATGTTTGACAACAAAAACCTTCATGATACCCCTGCATAAGTCAGTGCACCATTTTGGACACCCCAGTCCTAAAAGTCTTGTAACACCACTGGAAACATTTCCACGGTCAGTGAACAATATTTCTTCCCATTTGTGGTGATATAACCATCATTTTTTTTTCTTGGAATCACAGAAGCTTCAGTTCCTCATTCTGCAGGAAATTACTCCGTCTGGCCATCAGTCACATCAACAGAACCAGATGGGAGTTCATCGGCTCAGTCAGTGATGCTGCCCCTGGGATTCTGTACACTACTCTGCTACATCATGTAATGGTTATGACAGGCCTCATTGCAGGATAATTAAAGCTGGTCAGGAATAAAGCGGGATTGCCCGATGATGGCTTCCGTTGCCAATGAAAGAGGAAGTTATTATGCACTTTGTGTGAGCAAACACTGCCATTGCAGCTCCGGCTGACTCATTGTTGTTGATTTGGCTGCTTGTTTTACAATGTCGCACTAGATACAAGGTTGAAGGATTGAATAGACGCTGCTCCTGGCGTGGTCAGCTCGTCTTATTCAGGTCATTCCATACGAGGCGTCTGACCTGTTTATTTCGCTGCCATCTGCTCAACCCTGAAGTCCAGGAAACGTCCATTCAGACTCTATGTATATCCTTTATTTTGACCCCAGAGGATGAAGGGTTGCCAAGAGATGTGCAGCCCAAGCTGACCTGCTGCCAACTGCATCTTTTGGCTTTGCTGAAACTGGTGGAGAAAGGCTGAGGATGATGAGCAGTGTGGGGAATTGTGGAGGTATAACAGAGAATGTGACAGAATACATCTATTCATTTTCAATCCATTCATTCTCAGGCTGCTTTTCATGGTCAGGGTAAGGTTCTTTGGTTCCAATTATACAAATCTTATCACTACAACCTACAGTAACATGTCTGCCTCTGATTCTCGTATTGCTCTCTGCACCACATTTGGACCTAATTCATTGATTTCAGTGTCCCAGAATGAGCAAATGTTTAATGCCAATATGTTTGGAAAGGCATGTTCAGTGATCATGTATGGGTGCTAATTGATGGGTAACCAACCAACCAACGACCCCAACTAAACCACCACCATCTAAGTACAGCGGCATGCTGTGGGAAACACTGCTAATGTAATGTATTGCTGTTAAACGACTTAAAGTCACTTGGAAGAGAAATCAAATCTGCTAGTGTTTGTCTCTTCTAGCTAACTGAGACATGATTAACTGCAACAATTGCGTCATGACCAAATTATTGGAAGTTTTGCTGTTTAATAAAGAAGAAAAAAAGACCCAGAAAATGGTGGCATGCAAACATTGCAAAAGTCTGCACAGTAAGATGCACCAACCATGGATTATGATACAAAGGCAACAGGAGTTAGTGCATGTAGACTTGTTAATAATCATGCTCTAATGACTAGTCCTGCAGTGAAGATCCCTGTTTATTAAAATAATGAGAAAAGCCAGTTCTCCTGTTCAGTTTCACTGCAGCCCCCCTGCTGCTTTCTGTCCACTGATGGATTAGTCTGTATGCACCTAATAACTCCACCATTAAATCAAAGCATTTCAAGGCTTCTCAAGTTTAATTTGATTGCCCTCTGTTTTTCCTTCAGCTGTGACCACTGTCATGATTGTGTCCTCTCTGCTCCTTTGATTCACATCCTCTATCTCTGATTTAGGCAGGATCCCTTGCCTTTCCACCAACGTACAACAACCATCACCTCAGCCTCCACCCTGTCCCCTCTATCAACTCACACAGATAACTACCCGTTCCCATAGAGAGAGCTTTAAACTGCCTCAAAGTCCCAGCAGCTCGCTCTCCTTCAACACCCGGCCTCTACTTCCCCGTCCTCTCTCTTGGGGAAAGTTACTTTCACACTATCACACTCACTCATCTTTTCTCCGCCGGTCGGTCTCCACAGGGTCCGTCATCCATCAGAGGCAGAGCGCTGACACTATTGCCACGCAATCAACGGCGTGACAGCTTGATAGACTTTCACCAGCCACCGCTCATATCCCGTCACAACGCAGATCAGGCAAACCGGCAGAGACAGGTCGTCAAGGCGGCAGACAGTCGCTTTCAGTCTGTTACATGTCTAATATTTGCTCAAACAGAATAGGTTAGCTTCTTATACAATGCACTTTTATCTTCTCATAAAATGGTAAGTTTGTTAAATATTAACCGATTTCTTCCGTCTGCATGTTGGGTTTGTGGTCGGTTGGTGGATGGATGGGGGAATAAACAAGGTGACAGGTTTGGGTTTATTTGATATTCTTCACAAGCTTGTATATGCCATATCTCAGGTTTTATGGCTCTGTGTTTGTTTTTCATTTTTATCGTGAATTCCTATCATATTGACAAAGACACTGTTGCTTGTTCAGCTCACCTCAATAAGATACATACATAGATACAGGTGTTTAAATCTGCCTGTTAGTTGGAACAACAAGAGCCAGTTTCAGACCATGGATGCATTTTTAAAATTCAGGACATTAGATTAAAAAAATCACACACTTTCATTCTAAAAAAAAAAAACCCTCCTGCTATGTATGCACCATATAGCTTCTGGTAGGATTTATCAGAGCTTAACTTAAACTTTTTCCAACCCCTGCATTCATACAAAAGGGTCCTTATCACAAGTGGGCACATTTAAGCTGTCAGACACATGACGACCATTAAAAACCCTGAGGCGCACAATTACATCCTCATTTGTTAAGTGACTATGTCTCTGCATTTTGGCTCTTTAGTGCTAAAAACAGAATATACTGTGGTATACAGAGAGCCCTAATCAGACAGACTTCTGTATACACTAGGGATGAAAAAATAATTCCTCAATATAATATTGAACACAAGGAAATATCAACGTTTTTTCCTGTTCCTGTAAAAATTGCCTAAAACTCCAAAGAATGAAATTTTTGAAAGGAAAAAAAACATTCCAATAACTCGGGCTGTCAGAACCAAATTAAAAACCGAGGTACGTTTTGAACAGTGGACCTACTTTATCATTTCATCCCTAGTATAAAGAGCATCTGAAATAAATAAAAAATCAGGTGCAAATATCTATTATTTCTCATGTAATTCCAGAGGAACCGAATCAGAAACTGAAATTTATTCAGCATGCTCTGAGCTAACTGGCTGCAGGTGCTTTTTTTATTCATTCGTCATACTTCTCTCATGTGCACATGTGGCATGTCTCATCTTATTGGTTTAGCTTCATGGTAACATTTTCATAAAGTCACACAATTACATATTTATATATAGTATAATACAGAATGTGTCACAGTCTTTCCTCCTGCTCTTCCTTTTTTAATCTTTTCCCCTTCAACTCAACTGTTCCCACATCTAATTAGTCCTGCAGTTACCTGACCTCACTCCTTCACCTGACTCCACCTTTCACATCACCCTCACTCAATATATATCTGACCTTTTCCTTTGTTTTTTTTGCCAGTTCATGCTAGTTGCCATGTCCTTTGTCACTTTGTGTTTTGCCCTTGTAGTTTTATTTTTGTCACCTTGGCATCCCTCTGTAGCTGCCTATTTCCTGTTAGCCTGCCAGTACTGGCCTGTGCAACAACAAACAAAATCTCCATCTGCATTTGGGTCCTTCCTCCATACTGTTTACACTCACTACTGCAACTGAAATGTGTGTTATGTTTTGAAAAATAAAAGGGGGATAATATGTGTGAAATGAAAATCACATTAAAGTGTGAAAATGAAAGGAAAAATAAAGTTAAAAACAGGCTGAATTGGAAAGTCCACCCTGGTATAGCTCTTCACTGTCTAATCTGCTCTCAGAAGCTATTTAGTCACTCCTCTCACACTCATTTAATGAAAAAAAAACAACCTTTTTCATGATTTATTTGATCGAAAGCCCTGAGGGCATTTTAAAAAGTTCTCTGTGGAATAACGATGAGCGGCAACGATTTGAGTAATCATTTATATGTCAGTGCTATGCTTATCATTCGTAGGAAGATAAACAATTCAGCCAGTAATTTTCTCAGTCACCTTGGAAAGCATTATGGAGGCTATACGGCGATTAGTTTTACCTGTTTTATCTTTTATGGCACGGACTACCAGCACTTTCCTTTTCATTGTCTCTCTGCTGACTTATTTTGACCTGAAGTAATGGACAGCGTACGAGGGTTTTTTAAATAAAAAGAGCGTCTTATAGAATGGAAATACATGATGAGATGAGAGATGAGAGATTCAACTTTATTGTCATTACACATATACAAGTATAGAGTAACGAAATGAGGTTTGGCATCTCACCAGAAGTGCAAATAAGCAGAAAGTGCAAGAGTCTGTGCTATGTACAGTAATTACAAAATGTACAGATGTAGACTAAAAAAAGTGAATAATTAGGTATATATGGATGGCTGGATTAATGGGATGCTATAAATATAAATAAATGCTATAAATATAAGTGTATTCTTAGGATTATGATATACAGATTAAGGTGCAGTGAGCATGCTATACTAGTTTACAGATAATATAAAGAATATGGACATAATATGAACATACTATAATACAATAATACAGATGGATGAGAGATGTGTGTGTGTGACCAGGAGGAGTGGTGGGGGGATGAGGGGGAAAGGGGGGGGGGGTCAGCAGGGGGCGGAGAGAATGAACAATTATCTTACAGTCAGACCAATAGAGTTGTAAAGTGGGAGGAGCAGAGCAGCTTCTTGGTCCAGAAAGTATCAATAGCAATTCATTTAGCATCATTTTATCCCTTAAGAATAGAATAACTACAATGTGAGTCAATTATACAAGCCTGGTTAGAATTTGAGACAACTAAACTACACTTCCCAGGATGCATTTCAGGAAAAATCATCCCATCAACCAGTTAACATTTTTACAATTAGAGCCCTATTTTAATTGAATGACTTTCATATTATTTGGCAACTTAAGGAATGCCTATTTTAAGAAATCAGAATTCACTGCCTCTCTGTTCTGCACCTCTGACTTTGAGACAACTAAACTACACTTCCCAGGATGCATTTCAGCAAAATCATCCTATTGCCTCGTTTTCATTTCTCCAAAATAAATCTAAAAATAACTTCAGTTACTGCTGGATACAGTTTTTTTGTGTTCTGCAATCAAGCACAAAAGTAAAATACAAATGTGTAAATTTAAATCCCTTAATGAATGTGAAATGAATTTAAATGTTTTGTATTTTAAAAGATTTAAAGTGCCAGGCCTTTGTCTAAGATTTTAACCTTGAGTTCTTTAGCAAAATGTTCATCTCTTCTTCTACAGACAAATGTCATTGTGTAGTCCTCATCTAGACCTTGCATAATCCCCAAATTTAGCTCAGTTAATCAACAGTTTTTTTTAATCCCACAGGGTCACAGTTTTTAGACTTCAAATACTACAGCACATGCTCAGACAGAGGGGGCATCCAAAGGTTGAACAGCGACAGAGAGGTCAGGTAACGCCTGTGGCTCAGTGCACCGAGGACACCGGCTGCCACCTCTGTGAAAGTAAGAGGATTAAGAGAGCAAAGTTGATCTGTATATTTAGAAAGAAGCGGCAGAAGAGGTTTCTGTGTCCTTCTAATTGATATTCACAAGTTGAAACTGAACAAGCTAACGTCCCTTTTGGCTCAGTTTGTCCAGAGTGAGGGAGTTTGTGTTTGGAGACGGATCTCTTCCCCCTCCAGCGTACACACACTCTCCAAGCCTCGCTCTGCTGCTGCTGCTGCTGCTGCTGCTGAATGATTGGGCGACCCCGGGTGATCTTTTTCCCAGAGGCCTTTTCGGTATTCTGTTCACAAAGCGTCCTCTAAAGACCCTCATTGATCAGCGGCTCCTTAAGCTCCTCTCTTCTCGTTTAGTGAGGAGTAACTGTTACATCACTGTCCCAGGAAATGGATAAATGGTCATCTGATTTATGAGGGACCGGCTGGGTCACAGTCACAGTGTGTTCCTTGTCTTAATGTTTTATTTGTAGGGCCAATTGATTTGAAAAAAAAAGAACATTTGGAAAATATTAGTGTTTCAAAGATGGCAGTGCTGATCTGAAGCATCAGACATGAGTTGTCTAACCAAGGCAGGAATATGATTTCCATGTTTAATAAGGAACCATAACTCTAAAATAGACAGTTTTAAGACTAAGTATTGGTGCATGTATAATGGGACAGGGACAGTATTACAATTAAATGGCCTAATTCAATCAATCAATCAATCAAACTTTATTTATATAGCACCTTTCAGACAAATTAAATTGCAGTTCAAAGTGCTTAACAAAAGTGCAGAAAAATTATTGACAAAAGTAGTTTATAAAATCATTGAGAGACCAATGCACACCAATAAGAATTAAAAATAAAATATATGTATAAAAATAAAATACAATAAAATACGACACATAAAAGCAACAAGATATTAAAATAAATATATAAGAGGAAAATATTTAAAATTATAGTACGATAAAAAGACAATACAGTAATGTTAAGATTTGAATTGATATAAAACATTATATAAAAGCCAGACTGAATAAATGAGTTTTAAGACTGCGTTTAATAATCTCGATATTCTCCTCTCAGACCCTCAGGAAGGTCGTTCCACAGTCTCGGAGCGTAACAGCTGAAAGCAGCATCACCAAAGGTTTTTGTCCTGCTCTGTGGAACAACTAAGAGAGAGGAACTGGAGGATCTGAGGGGGCCGTACTGGTTCATAAGCTAAAATCATATCTGATAGGTAGTCTGGTGCAAGGCCATGTAATGCTTTATAAACTAATAAAATAATTTAAAAATCAACACGAAAACTAACAGGCAGCCAGTGTAAAGATTTTAAAACAGGTGTGATGTGTGCTCTCCTTCTGGTCTTTGTCAGTACTCGTGCAGCAGAGTTTTGTAGTAGCTGAAGCCGATTTGTTGTGTTTTTTGGAAGACCAGAAAGGAGAGCGTTACAATAGTCCAGCCTGCTAGTAATAAAAGCGTGCATTAGTCTCTCTGTTTGGCTCAGAGAGAGAAATGGCCTCACTTTGGCGATGTTTTTCAGGTGGTAAAATGCTGTTTTTGTAACACCCTTTACGTGGGCCTTAAGATTAAAATCTGAGTCAAAGATCACCCCAAGATTCTGTCGCTTCTTGACTTGTGTTGAGTCCTATTTTTTTTAGTTTGGGGGCCAGTTTCTCTCTCTGAGCCTTTGAATTGAGCTATAACTGTGCATGTAAATGTACTGATTGCTTGTCAGATGGTTAAAAGTGTCAATATGGGGGCGCAGTGGTTGGCTGTGGTCCTTCAGGCAGGCGGACCGGATTCGAGTCCAGCGCACGTCATGCCCTACTCTCTCTCCCTGATTTCCAACTCTATCCACTGTCCTGTCTCTCCATTAAAAGGTACAGAAAGCCCAAAAATAAATCTTTAAAAAGTGTCAACATGACAAGAAATGACTCCAAAAACAAAAAAAATGTGTATTGCTTCTAAACCAAAGAAATTATCTCACACATTATCAATATTTTAATGTTGTTAAAGAAACAAGGCCAACCTTTAGATTGGGCTCAGTCAGTACAGACATAGTTGAAAAATCAAACGTGTTCCTAACATTAAGAGTGTCTTTGTTCTATTCATGAATCCCAGTTTGGTCTGACAGTGTGACAGTGAACCAGCGTGTACAATTTATGTAAAACTGTCTGAAATCCTTTGCTTGGATCTTGTTGTTATTTCATGTAGTAAAAATACTCTGATATTCTAACAAGATGCGCTGCTTTACAATCCGAACACCTCTGCTGTTTCATGAACTCACCTGACGATCTTGTGTGTCAATACAAAAGAGAATTTCCACCTCCAAGGCCCTCGCATTCCCCTCTGACTAACTAGCATGACCTACAAAACTCCAAACCACATCCTCTTCAAACCTGCTACATTAATCAAACGCCTTATTTTTATTCATCACTCTGCTCCTCTTCTCCCTCAGGTCTTTCAGACAAGGTGGCACCTCACTGCACTGCACTGCACTGTCCCCCTGCACCTATCTCCTCATGACATGCAGATTCAGCCCACAGCTTAATTATTCACCCAAAATATATCCATTAACAGCAGCCGACACTGCAAGTCACTCACCCCCCGAGTGAGTCAATAAATATTCTCTTTGCTAAGATTAGAAGATTTTTTTGCATGACCTAGATATTAAATCAAGTTATTGTTCCAGCTCTGTCATGCTAAATTTTCCCTGACAGTGAAGGGAAAGAGAATGAGAATTACGAGAGACGAGGAAAGGGAGAGATGGAAGCTGATTTAGAAGAGAGTTTCAGTTCAACAGTGACCCCTGCTGTAGGAGGCAGACTCCTTTTCTCTTCCCTTCAGGGGCTGACAGCTCAGAGGGCTCTTCATTTCAGCAGGAGAGAGGTTTTTTTGTCTCGTAAAAAAAATGGCCACTTGTACTGCACTTGCTGAAATGTGGAAAGTTTTGTTTCAAGCAAATCTGCATTTTTCTCCTGTGTGTGACTGTTCATGTGCAGGGCTCACCATTTTATCTATGGAGTCCTAATTGTGACCAGAAAAAATGTAAAGAGTGTTAAATCATACACAATTCATATGGACCAGACCTCGTATAAAAGGAAGAAAATGGATGGATGGATACAACAACCCAGAAAAATCCGTACAGACTTTATATGTGATTTTTTAAACTTAAATATAATAGAAATCAAGTATATCCTGTGAACTAACTAACTAACTAACTCTGTGAGTCATGACTGTCTACAATGGGTGTAACACCCGAGTCCCACTGTCTGTGATGTTTTCAGAGTTTTCAGAGTCCTATCTTCAGTTTGTTTACATCGCCGGGACGGCCGGCTGACTCCTCCCCTCGCGTATAAAAGTTGTTTAATTGAGGGACTAGAGAAAAGAAGAATAACATACTGTACTCACTGCTTAACTGTGTTTCTAGATCACGCTCATTTCAGGTAAATTTACATGCAGTGTGAAGATACCAGCATAATAAAGATCGCTAGCATTAGCATGCTAACACAACAATGCACCGTGCGTTATTTTGGTTTCATGCTGGTGCTCAAGGGCGACACCTGCTGGATCAAAAAATCGCATATAAAGCCTTTAAGGTACAGAGGCTGTACACAACCATGATGCATTAAGACTGGAAATCGATTGATTTTTTTGATTCATGTGGAAGCCAAAAGGTTGTAACTGCTAGCTAGCAACTAGCATCAAAAACAGTGTCCTAAACGCTTTTTGAGATGCTCCCGAGCAGACTTATGTTGCTGTGCTACAAGCTGCTGCTACTTGTAGATTCAGGGAGTTGCACTGCACAGCTACCCCAAACATAAATCAGGCTTTTTGCACTTCTTGCAAATGATCTTACCTCATCAACACAACTTACATAAAAGGCGTCTGAGGAGTCGGGGTGAGAGAGGGGTTATTTTTCCCTGAGTTCAAGTCTGTATATCATCTAAATCCTTCTGAGGCTGGATTCTAAATAGTTTCTTGAAACTTTATTGAGGTGCCACAGAACAGACCCCGATGGTCCTGCTTTTCTCTGTCAGGGTGGTCACCTCCAGAGAATGTGAGAAATGCAGTGTGCCCCAAAAACCCGCTCATCCAGCACATATAATCCATCCTTATCCCCACCTTGACCATTAGTCTGAGTGACAGGTGTAGACTTTGGACAAGGTTTGTAGACTGCTGGTTTGGGCAGATGGAGTTTGGGGGGGGGGGGTTATAGCAAGCTATCCTTGCAATGCCAGAGAGGCATGTTCCCCTGGAGTCTCCTCTAAGTCCATACAGCTGCAGCCTTGTCAGCGCTCCCAGCATGCTTTACGCCCCTATGCAGGGAAGAATAATCACCGGTCGTGCAGCTGGGGTGAAGATTTAGCAGCCGTCTTACCTTCAGCCCAAACCGTCACTCACTCAGAATTGAACGGCTGCCTGGAGGCTGCCAGGGAGCGTGTACATCATCCACCTATCACGTCCTCCTCTTGCCGCTAACCACCACTACGTCCACCGAATCGATGCGTCAGACGGAAAAATATTCATGAAAGGCAATTAAAATAACTAAGAGACCCATCAACGGTAAACACGGGCTTTGACAACATTACCATCTCAATGAATATTTATCACAAAGGAGGTGGAGATCAAAGGGGTTTCTTCTCTGCAGACCTCTCAGAGAACTGTGTGTAATGAAGTCAATGGAAAATACATCGTGGCGTTTGCTTACTGATGAATTTGTTCGATGATGAGGATGTTGGATTTGAACAGACACTGTGGGATCGAGGTTTTAGATATGCCTGCAGGTGGAGGAAGAGTTGAAGTGTTCGAGGGAGATTCGACAAAACTCCTGCAGGCTCAAATATATTTAGGAATAAAGCCCTAAAGCACATGAAGATTTTCCAAAGGCCTGGTGAGACAGATAAAACAGAATGAAGTGTGTTAAAAGTGCTAGTACTCCAGGTAATGTTGAGTAGACCTCCAGAACTTCTGATGTTAGAATAAGGACCCCCACCCCCCAAGAAAACCCCAACGAGCCAAAACAAACAACAAAAATACTGAAATGCACTGAACATAGGGGCTATATCCCTCCCCTTATCTTTTTTTGTTTGTTTTTGTCTGTTTGTTTTCTATTTTTTGTATTATTTATTTTCTATTTTCTATTTATTTCTATTTCTATTTATTTTATTATTTATTATTTATTTTCTATTTCTATTTATTTTATTATTTATTTTAGATTTATTTCTATTCATTTTATTTTATTTCTCTCTTATTTCATTGTTTTGACGTGTATGTATGTCTGTGTATTCATTTCTAAAGATGTTGCTGCTTCTTTTCTTGGGGGTAGTTTTTTTGTTTTTTGAAAAAAATAAATAGAAAGTATAACAAAAAAAAAATGTTATAGTCATACAGTTGGTTGCTCTTTATAAATGTGAAAATTTCTGTAATAAAAAGAATATAAAACAGTTTTTTGAAGCATTAAACCACATGAAAATTGTAAAATACAATAGTACAGTACATATAAATTGCACACACATATAACACCAGTTCATTCATCCTATACACCAATATAGGTCATTTCACTTTTTTTTCTTAGTCCATTCCTTTTTAGGAATATATTAACCGTACAATTATTATTAATGTTGAGTCTATTATTTACCTCAAAGTCAGAGGCAGAGCAGTAACTCTAATGACAGCCTCCTGCCTCCCACTCTCGGTTGTGTTCAGCCACTAGTGGATTTTTCTTGCCTGAGAGGCCAAACACAGGGCAAAAAAAAAAGTTCACAGAAGTTTCTGCTCTTAAAGCGAACTGTTGTGACTGCAGGGCAATAAATGAATGCAACTGAGATGAGGAGTATATGATCATTCTATTATCAACTCACATCACCTTGCCTTATCTGGATGGTGTCAGCTTGTAATAAGACGCCTGAAGGCAATAAGTAATTAAAACTAAAACTCTCAAAGTAGGGAGGATGAAAATAGGATTTAGAAATGACGCTTCTTCTTTGGCTCAATTATCAGACACCAACAGAGGCTTCTTTATTTTTGTCGCTTTGGTATTGAGACAGGTATAGAGTCCGATTGATTTTTTAAATAGTGTCTACAGTAGGGGTGTAACGGTTCAAAGAGGTCACGGTTCGGTACGGGCTTAGTTAAATAGGAATTTTTTTCCCAGACACATATTTCTCTAATTTATTTTGAACTGGCAGTTTGACAGTTGTTTACCTCAATAAAGAACAGGACACAAAGACTGGTTTACTGTGACAGTACGATACATTTACAAATACAGTTACACCCCTACTAGTATCATATCAAAGTTTTAAATTCTGGTGTTGTGACAACACTGGAAAGAAGAACTAAAAACCAGGAACAGTAGAGTCACAAACTTGTGGATTTTGAAAATAGTGTGAACTCCACAAATGCAACAAGAGATGCTATCAAGTTGAATTTTGGAAAATCTATGTCCGAGTAGAGTTGACCCATATTGAAGACTGGAACTGCATCACATCCGAACTATAGATTAACCTGACATTTAATTTACGAGCTGTTCCCCAACATATTTAAGCAGAATGTGATATAATCCTTAATGCTGCAGGAATTATGTTTTACAGATGGTGTTAATGCTGAGGGGGGGAAAAAAACCTTAGTACTGATGGGAAATCAGAATATGTAAGAGCAAGATAGAGGAGATAAAGTGTAAAAACACTTGTAAACTAAAGCTAAATCTCTACATTTATAAATGTGTATGTGACTCTCATCTTTAGTTGTTTCCACTGTGGGGATAACCTGTCAAAGGGTTATGGTTCCACTACTTTCAAACAAGTACAGTAATCTTATATGAGTTTGGAAATGGGAACCGAGGGAACACAGAGTGAGACAGATGTCAGACTTTTACAAAGTCCATTAAAAGTACCATTAAATTTGCATATGACCCGTGACGCAAGGTTGTTACAGCTGAGCAGATAATTTCAACATTGGATACCTCAATGTTTTCATTCAAGGCTAAACTCGGCCATCAGCATTCAGACAGGATGAGTTATTGCCTCGTCTTGCCCGATGCCTTGAGTGTCAGCCGAATTAAGATTCTGCACAGAGCTGCGGGTGTATAACAAGTTTCCTGCAAGGTAGAGAGAGGAAGTAAACTTAAAAAATGTGGGCACCGGGGATCTGTTTGAGGTAAACAAACCGGGCCTTGCGGCAGGTTTTTGGATGATATGCTGTGACACCTGTGGGCGGGAAACAGCACCAGGGATCAAGAGGGTGAGGATTTGGAGGTGAGACACTGGGTGAGGAGGATGGCGGAAAGCGGGGGGGAAGTGAGGACAGAGCCAATGAGGTTCAAACCAAGGACCCTCAGTACTTCACTGCCACTTCCTAAAATGGGTTTCTGTGCTGACTGTCTGGATCGTCTCTTATCCAGTCGAGCCGATGTGAGAGTGAGCGAAGGAGCAGATAGCCTTCCGTGCTCTCCATCTGGGCCCCGACACACACTTTATGTTTACCAATGAGCTGGGCCGAGGAAATTGCGTCATTCAGGGCGACAGGTAAGGGTGATGTACACGGCAATCCTGTCGATTTGAGTTTGTTTTGTTTTTTTCAAGTTCACCTCCACAAATGAGGAGAAAATCCACAAACGGGATCAAAAATATTCCTAAAAGTTCTTACAACTTGTGACAGATCCCTTTGTACCTGCCTTGTCTCGTTCTGTATATCACTGATGCTCAAATTTATCTCATATCATACTTCCAATGGAAAAGAATAGCAAGTTCCTAAATGTAGCAGCACCTCTTTTTAGGGAATATGTTTAGTGTCTTTATTGTCAAGCATAAGATCAGACGGTGGATAACCACGTTCCTGACATTGGAGTAGACTTCAGGTTAGCTTGAGTTTAAAGTCCATCAGCCATTTGCTTCCTCTTATCTGGGGCTTTTTGATGGAGGTGGAAGGCAATGCAAGAGGCTACCTTAGCGATACAAGCTTTTTGTTTTGTCTGTGGGCACATCATGATGACTGACTTCTTCCATTACAATAAATAGAGGTCATTTGATGAAGTGTAAAGCCGCCATGCTATCACCTAAACAAAACAGAGATTTAAAGGCTTTAATCTGTCTTTTTCTGTTAAAGAAAACATGAAACAAAAAAATTGCCTTGGGACTGAATTCACCTTAGTTGGCCTCAAGCCAGTGGCTCATCACATCCTCGGCTCGGCAGGGTGCCGCGGCTTTAATTACGCTCTGATCCAGCTCATACGTCCATACAAATTCCAGGAGCTCTCAAAAAAACACCTTAGGCGGTCTTTGTGCCTTATCTCATAGTGAGGACCAACCATTTAGTGACACAGAACCGAATTGTTCGGTGGCATAAAAGAAAAAGAATTATGGGCTAAATGGCGGCGATCCAGTGAACAACACTGGCTCTTATCAGACCGACGCAGAGCACTTGAGGTTTTTTTTTTACCTCAGAAATAGAGCCGGCAAGGGAACAAACACAGACGTTGGGTGGTCTGAAATGTCAAAAAATCTTTTCAGAGGAAAAAGAGCAAAACATTTAAATTCATACTATTGATCCAGCTTTGTTTTCGCTGAAATATGTAGGACATTCCCCCTTTTTTGTGTTCATATCTGTTTCTGAGAGATACAACAAACACTCTCTCACTTTCCCTGTCTCTCTCTCTCTCTCCGCCCTCTGATTTGCAATGAGTCAGGTTTGGTAACAGAACACCAATCGTCACAGCCGGCTCAGTTATGAAGGAAATGTCCCCTTCTAACACCCCGCTGACTGATTGCTTTGTGCATCAGCAGGGTTATTCATGTTTGGGAAATAGACAGGAACTAAAAAAGCAGGGGCACAAATGATATTAAACTAAGTACATTCAACTAATTATGAAGATTTAATTATTCTGAGTTGGCCATTATTAGTGGAAAGGCTGTGATGCAGCAAGGTTCGTTTGAACAAATTGTACAGTATATAATCAAATGCCAAGACAAGAGAAACCTATATATTAATCCTCTGTAATTGTGTCCTTATATAATTGGGAGACCAATTGAGAGTCAATTGTGTAGCTACACGGAGTACAGAGAAGTAATTAAGTATTGAGTAAGTAGAGGGTGTGTGTTCTCTCCCACAGTATTCGATTCAGGAAACAGATGAGAGGGATTTTGAATGGATTACGAGCATTAGTACCCCTTCATCCCTCTTTATTATTAGTTGGCTGGATATATCATTATGAAAATGTCTTTGTGCAGAATGGGGTGTCCAACAAATAAAAGCAAGATGAATGACAATTAGTGTTAGACAAAGTAAGGAAGATGGCGACTGACAAACCTGAGAGTGTTCTAACACATCTCTAGTACAAGCACAACATGTACAAGCATGGATATCCCTCTTGCCACATTTGCTGTCATTCTGTCAATTAATGGAAGAGAACGTTACATTTTGAAGTGACCTACTTGCAGAGAGAACGCTGTCAGGTTATAGAATAATGCATGAAAGATATTTGTGTGAAGACAGAAGATGGAACAGAGTGCAGTGAGATGAGATTTTCTCTTATTTCTCAGGGTGTGTACAGTGTATTGGCTCACGTACTGTATTTATATTCAATGTGTACTTATACTTTGTACCAGCTGCTACCCACAACCCCTCACCTATTCTTGTTATCTTTTCTCTGCTCAGTCTCTGCCTCTTTCTTTCCCCAGAGGGAAAACTGTAGCTTCTAAAATCTGATATATTGATCCAATTCTGCTTTTTATAGTCCTGGCCCTGTCATTGACAGATGAAACTATGGTATGATATTACAACCAACAATACATCTTTCTCTCAAAAGCACACAGAACTCAAAACAAATCACCACAGCCAAAAGTTTTCATTTCTAAGTTTTGGGGTATTTAATTCGCATTAACACTGTTGTGGCAGAGAGGCTTGCTGAGCAAACATTATGAATAATTGAATTGGGTCTGGACAAACAGCTCTTGATTAAAAACAGACTGTGACAACATTAAAAGGCTGAAAAATACCCAAATAGAAAAGCAGTGGTGGTAGAAAACGCAGTCCACAGACAGGAAATTAGTGGGGTCCGAGGATGGCGCCCTGAGGGACTACAGGCACACTCAAGCTGGTAATTTAAAATTCAATACAAAAATAAATTAAGGAATTGTGGCTGTTACTAATAGAGGATGTTTGTTGGGAGTCTTTTGGGGCTGAGTCAAACTCTTTATTGCATGGGCATTGCTTTTTATTTTCAATTCAGACAGTAGAGAAGGAATACCAATGAGAAATTTATAACGAGGACTGCAGCCAAAACAAGCTCTCAAAGCCTCCTTTCTCAACGGGCTCTGATGTCCCTGTTTAGCACGGAAATAACAAGTTGAAATTAAGTATTGAGGGTGAGAGATAGGAGTTTGCAGAACAGGAATGCCTCTTTGCATTTCTCACTCTGTATCCAGGTAACGGTTAGGTAAAGATCAAAAAGGCTATAATGATGTACTCTGAAGTGGCACCTGAGTCTAAAAATGCTCCTTCTTAATGTGTCACAGTAAATAGGTATTACTTACTTTGTAGAGTGAGGCAGACTATATCGGTCATGGGAGTTTTGTGCTTCAAATATAGCTTCAAATATAGAGTGTTATAAAAAGCTGAATCCAAGCAGAGCCCCACTCTATTTCCTAACAGAATCATAATGTCCTTATTTGCATGACTAGTGCAAATGTGATGCGAAAGGGATAATGGTCGTGAGAATATTCATAAAATGTAATCAGAATCACGCATGATGTTTGTTGACAATAATATAAATATGATAATTTTGCATGCTTCCCACTAAAATGTGCACTTTTTAGGGAAAGGTCAATTGCATGGCTTTGTCACTTTCACCTCAACGGTACTAACTTTTGAGTATGCTTTTAAAATACAAAAAAATCAGCTAATGCTAGTTATGTTTTCTGTTTGATATTTTTGTTTGATTTTCTATTCTCTGTAAAACAGCACTTTCTTGTTAAATTTGTATTTGCACCATGTTTTTAGCTGTGACATGCTGTTTTTATAGTCCAAAGACTTGTAGAAGTTCAGCTCTGGGTTTATTTTGGCTCCTTGAAGACAGACACAGAAGCAATGTTGCTTGTCTCTAAATATTTGATTGCATATATTTCTTTTGATAAGCCAGGGATGAGTTTCCTTGCAGAGCTCTGGGACTGTATCAGTGTCTAAACATGCCCCGAACTTAATTTAAAAGAACCAATGGGACACATCTCAGTGCACATATAAAGGAGAATTAAAAAGGGTGTCTGTCAATGGGTGATGACAAAGTGGGCTCATCAGTGAACTGCAGTGCACCATGTCTCCCTCCAGAGGGCAGGGTCCTGACACCACAAAAGCGATTTCGCTCCACTAAACTTGTCTCTTTCTGCAGGCAAAATTGTTCTCCGTCATGCACATAATTCATCTCGCCTCTCGCCAAAGCAGGGAAATGCACTTTCATGCTCTCTAGTCAAGCATCGGGAACAAGGCGTTTGTTAGTTTCCTGAGTGTGTTGCTTTGGTTGCAGAGAGGTTGAAGTGCACAGTAAGAAACAGAGGGTGTGTGTTAGTAGCAATTCATTACCAAGGGCTCTGTCCCTTCGCCTGCTTTTTGATACAGAATTGTACCACTTCATTTTTCCGTCAAGGCTCAATTCATCCGCCCTGCTGTGCTTGTTTTCTGCCATCTCTTTACATTTTTATTTACTACTCCTCTCTCCCTGTGGCTGTGAGCGATTTAAGATAAGACTTGAACAGCAGGGGGGTTTCAAGATTGTCACAAGTGGTGAGATAACTGAGGTTTAAAAAAAAGAGAAGAGATTCTTGCATTTTCCTGCAGTAAATAAAGACGACACTTAAAAAAGGGGGGTTTCAAACGTCAGATTTATTATGGATTTGAGTTTCTGTTGGCTTTACTACAGAATTCCAGTAAAGTAACGGCCTGTATCCACGTGTGACTACTTCTATTTTTATCACTTTGTTTACCTGTTGGCCAAGATCTCTTAAGGTCCTCCTGTGTAGAGCCACAGTTGACCCACTCTTGCAAAAAACCTGAGACACAACAGCAAAACAGCTGGACATTGGGGGATACCTGTAAACTCTGTCACCAGCAGTTGAAAGGTCAAACTGAGCGTTGCTTGTAACAGGTTCTGTCACAAGACACCCAGCTCACAGCCAGTAAACAAAATGTGCGCCTGAACCGCTGGCTACCACTTCAGCCCTCTACAGGGGGGTAACATGACTGCCAACATCTTCCTTGAGTGCCATCTAAAGCGAAAGGGACCGCAGATGCGGTAACAGGGCCATGCATAAAAGATGAGTCATGAAATAATGTGAAAGTGCATATGAATGAGCACGTAAGTGCACGTCTGTGAGGCTGTGTTAGATGCAAAGGACAGGAAGGAGACACAATCCGCCCACACTTCTTTCATATACTCCTTTCGCCATTCTTTTCCCTCTCTCTTTTGCACTGTATCTCCTTTAGATGAAATAAAACAAACAGAGAAATAACCAGCAACTTACTATTTCAATCTTGCCATACTTTAAAGGTGGAGGGGTTGTCCAAGGGCTACATGAAAGGCAGTACAGGAGTTTTTTTGTTTGATGTAGCAAAGAAAAGGGTGAAAGCACAGAAGGTTTTGTTTTTAGGTGGGAACTTGACATCAAAGTTCAAACAAGGTAAAGTGGAGAAATATAGCTAACTCGAAAAGAAGAGCAAAAAGTCTACACACAGTAAAAACTGTCCTTTGTGTGTGTGTGGATGACAGATCTCTCCACCCTCGACTGTCAGATCTTTTGCGCTCTGCCTGAGCCGATAACGCCAACAATGATAATTAATAATCTTCTGAGGTTCCAGCTCTGGGCTCGACTCCGCAGCAAGCACAGCGCACAATGCGTCCTATCTGAATGGCTGTAGCCTCTGCACATGAGGCGTGCAAGCTAACCATTAAGCCATGGTGCCCCTATGGCATGGTCAGTTGGTTGAACATGAAATATTTGCAAAATGAAGACAGTAGCACATGCAAAAAGAAAGATTAAAGAAAGCATTTCATACTGCTTTCCTAAAAGAACCCTTTAAAACAGGGACTGCTTAATGCACTAAATGTTATCTCATTGGAAAATAAATGGTGCCAGTCCAAGCAAATCGCAATAAGAAAGCTGCAATTAGAACGTTTCAAACGAACACAATATGAGAGTGTTTTCAAGTTTAGACACTAATGGTCTTTGGTGGAAGATCAAAGATAAGAGCTTTTACAACTCTGACAGAAGTTGTCAGAAAAAGTTACTTGGCCCAGTCTAGTGTCTTCAAGTGAGTTTCCATCTCTGCTGCTTCTACATTCTAATTATTGTGACAAAACTAGACCATTACAGAAAGGACTGGATTCAATCTCAAGCTCTGTATGCCAAAGGGATGAGATTCAGGGGAAATCTATAGCATCAACCTTTGTTACTCCCCATCATAGAAAAAGATAAGATTGAATACACAATATGATATGTTATCAGGGCTGTGCATCTTCAATAGTCTCACAATTCGATTTGATTATCCTGTCGAACAAATCGATTGGATATCACAATGCATCCTGATGCATCCTCTATTTTCTGTATCATTAAACATGAAGGTCAGAGCAGAACAAGCACGACACCATGATCAGTAGTTTTAAAAAATTCACCCGACACTGCTCTAGACGGGTGGCAGATGCTAATTTCCAATTCCAACCCTGGTCAGGGTTTATATTGCTATACAAGAAGTCTGGTACTGTAATATTGAACACTGCCCAAAGGTTCAAAACCAGCATCAGAAGAGAGCTAATATGTTCCAATATTGGTAAAATCTCCCCTCTGACAGTCCACAGCACTTGAAGAGCTAATAAAACTTGGGATAAATGGCACCAATTAAGACCCCTTAGCTACTGAATTCTTTATGAAATTGAGATACGAGAACATCTTATAAAGCAGTGAGAGTTAGAGAAGTTTAAAGACTAGATAAATCATGAATAAATGTTGAGGGACATAGCTTCCATTACAGATATAAAGCTGCACAAATCAATCATTTACTTTTATTAAAAATGAAGGCAATACCAGCACTATGTATCAGTGTCTTCTGGGTGTTTACATTAAGATTTATAAGCTATCATGTTCATTATTAAAACATTCTAAAGGTCTTAAGAAAGCTGTACTATATACTTGTTCTGCTGCCCCCATGAGGACAAAACAATCTGTTCTTGCAGCTCTGAATACAAACATAAAGTGGTAAACTACATTAAAGAGATATGAGCATTTACAATAAGACCAGAGTGAATGCATCATGTTCTTAATGCATTCCTACACATGTATATGCGACACTCTGAGACTATATTCTAAGTCCCTGCCTGCTTCTCTCCTCTCCAGCAGAAGATGACATTTTGTCTGAGTTTAAGACATGATGCCGTAATCCATAGAGATTACCGAGAGTCATATGAGGAATCAGTATCAGAGCCGCGACTCTGTCTGCCTTTGGAGCAGTCTGGACGGATAAATGATCCTCATCCCAGGTGCACAGAGAGGTGAAAACTTAGCAGAGTGACGCGGCTTTATTCATTTCCTTCCATCTTCCAACCTGCTCACCTCTACTTTAAAAAAAAAAAAAAAAACTCTTTGTCCCCGCGAGAAACCCATTACTGATCTTTATTGTGATCGGCCGTCAGTCTCTCTGCAGGTGACCGGAGTTCACACTGAGCTCATTCTTACACTTTAAGATTACAGGAGACTTCTTTTGATAAACTGCGAGTCGGAAGCAGAGAGAGGCAAAGGTGTATTTTAACTTGAACTGAAATGGGGCTGATGTAGGCACATGTGTTATGATTTGTGTTTCTTTTCCTAGTTTCAAGTTGATTCTATATTTAAGCTCTACAGACTAGAAATCTTTAAGACATAATTGAGTCAACAACTCTGTGTTTGCATACTTCAATTTGTTGGGTCATTACGCTCTTGGCTTCAGAATTACAGTTCCTTTCATTGTGGGGGTTCTGGGAGATGTAAACAGGAATTATTAAGACACAGACATAAGTGCAAAAATGACAAAATTTGTATTATTCCACTCTCTTCAATGCAAGCAAACCCGATTGGTAAAACATTTGCTTCCACAGAAAAATATGCCATCTTTTCTTCGCCTGGAGTTAAACTTTTGACAACTACACTTGACCAATCGCAAAGAAGCATTTGCGTGGTTGGGCCCACTTGGAAACTTCAACATGTGTTACTGTTCCCTCATCCTGCCACAATGTTAGTTAGCTGTGAGCTACAACCCTTCGTCTATCACTGGATAACTTCCATACTATTGATTCTCAGGTAAATTCAGGACCTGTTGGGGTCTTCCTTTATTGCCACACAGAATTACGGGTGTTTATTTACATTTTGGATATCAGAGATGATGAATTCTAAGGATTTTAAAATCCCATCTGACATATCTGTTCAGTCAGATTTTACTAAGTTATGACTCAAAGAAGAAGAAGGAACTC
Source organism: Labrus bergylta (assembly GCF_963930695.1). Lineage (NCBI taxonomy): Eukaryota > Metazoa > Chordata > Actinopteri > Labriformes > Labridae > Labrus > Labrus bergylta. The sequence continues at coordinate 4,562,341 of NC_089217.1, forward strand.
AGCGACAATTGGCCACTAGAGACTTTTAAGGCTTTGTATCTGTCTGACTGCTGACAGACGAAAACAAGGAACAGTCTAGTACACATCTTTAATCATGTTGTTTTCAGAGAATTTCACCTCAGGCACAGTCTTCACCTTGTGTCCCTCCCTCTGTGGCCCTACTCCCACCTTTTACGTTCCCACACTCCTCTGGAGAGGCGTGTCTCAACGTTTGAAACACTCTGCTCTACAAAGCTCAGTGGGCCTCAGATCGCGCCCTGTGGAACTATTCAGAGATTACAATTATTCTTTCCTAATCAGTTTTGGGATTTAAACATTAGTAGGCACAGGTGGAGTAGAAACACACAGCGGTGTCTAAATTGCTTCCAGGGGGCAATCTGCATTGTTTACATAAGTTCCTCCAGCTTATCACAAAGTCATTATGTCCCGAGGCGGATTGCAAGATGAAGCACTACCCAAACAACAAAGTGTGTGATGAGTGCAAGGAGCAGTCAACTGGCCTCAGTGTGCAGAGTTGTGAGTTTGACACCGCAATGACTGCTGCTGTATGTGTGTGTTCACGCAGGGTGTGCTTCAGAGGGAGAGAGAGGGTGAGCTTGTAAAAGCCAGTTCTTCTGATGAGGAGAATGCGTGTTCTTGTCACGCTCCGCTGAAGCATGAAAAGCTCTGTCGACAAGCAGGATGGGAGGGAGCCAAATCAACAAACTGTTGGGCAGACGGACAATAGATTTAAAGCCTTTTTTTTGGACGATGTGACCTCGGAGGATAGGAGAAAACTTGGCAGTGGGAGTCAAACATCGAGTTGTATCTTTATTGAAAATAGTTCTGTTTCTGCATTAGGAACACTTGTGTTTAATGATCCCTGATCTCTAAAACATTGGGACAGAAACAGCACAAAGACAACATGCCAAATGTTAAAACTGAGATATGGCACAGTTTCTGGAATATATGTATACGCCCTTTTTCAAATGTGATATCAGCATCACATTTAAAAAACAGAGAGTCTTCTTGTAGTAAAGATGTGGAGAGAATCAGCACTCTGGGAAAGACTGTGCAGGCAAAATCATCAAATTTATTTATTTACATTTGGAACAACAGGCCCAACTTTCCCAAAACCAGAATAAAATTGACAATCTTTACTTGGCTGAGCAAAGATGTGGGGCTTCCTTTAAAGTAGGATGTTATATATCAAGGTGTTAATCAGGGAAGTATCAACTTATTTTTGAATCTGACATCCCGCCCCTTACCTTCGCTTCGGGAATTCAGTCACACTCTCTTTAAAGCACAAAATCAAAGACAGAATCGATAGACTGAATGGCTCAGAGAGCAATACGAGGTTTTTTAAGGTGACACAGTTATGTGCTCTGTGATACTGCAGAAAAGTATCACTGGCAGCTCAAGTGGGGTGAAGCATCCATGCTGCCATCTGCTGGAAGAAAACATCAGTTTGGTGACAGAAAGAAGCTTGATAAGATTTACTTATCTGTTGCACAGAGATTCACACACACACACACACACACACACACAAGAAAGGGATAAATAGGTATTTCAGCTGATAAAAAAGAAGGAAGATACACAAACTTAATTACGGCCAAGGACATGTGGCTATGGCCTTGAAGTGAGGATGTGCTGCAGGTGTAAATCCACCCGATCAATCTTGAAAAACCCTCATGCCATCATATCTTGACTGTTCTGCTGTCTCAACAAAGTTAAAAAGCACACACACACACACATTTCATCGTGCACACTAAATGTGTCATTCACAGAGACGATGGCCTGAAGCTGCAGCTGAGTGACTGTCATATTGATCCCGCAGAGTCTCCTCACCTCTGCCGGCGAATTCATGCCTTCATCGGTTTTCTCTTATTGATCTCTGCGCTCACACGGCATCAGCGGTGATCGAACCTCTCAGCCGGCTGATTGAAGATATATTTCACAGCCATATCCCAAACCCTGGGAGCTGCCTACAGCTTAATCCACTTGTGCTCTCCTAATTACTGGAGTGTGTCAGAAAAATGAAATGTGGCATAATTCAATTCCCGCTCTCTCAGATGTGCCCAGCATGCTGAAACAAACTATTAAAGCAGGCCGTGCGCCACCAACACGAGCTCAGACGCCAACCCGTCCCCGTGCGATCGCCTGTGGGCGGCCCCCCTGTGACGTGACTTCCAATGAGTTTCTCCCGTCTGACGAGAAGCCAAGGACGATGGCTCAGGATGGGAGGCCTTGTGCAAAGGCAGACGTGATCCCCGCTGCGGGCAAACAATGGGGCGTTGTTCTGAAGACACGATCGCACCCACAGGGAGGGAGGAAGGGGGGGGGGGGGTGTTTGGAGAAACAAAGGTACCCCATGGCATTAATCGATTGCTTGTGCTCAGCTTCACTGACATCCATTCATGCAGTCACACACATTGAGGGAAATGGACAGGAGGAAGTGAGGGATAAACTCTGTTTTACAATGTTATTTATTCAATCAGTGACTGTCCTGTTTCTCACATAAATCCACTCACCCTCATGTAGGAGGGAGTTGTAACAGTGTATGTACCTTTTTCCTTCACTGTCTTATTGTCATATCACACAAAATCTACCTGGTAATTTGGCTTTTTGCCTCCATTGAACAGGAAAGTGTGTAGAGTAGGATTGAGAGTGTGGAGGAATGACATGCGGGGAAAGGAGCCACAGGTCGACACTTGACTATAGCCTCCATACATGGGGCGCAACATAGCCGCTAAGCTATCTGCGCCCCAATATATTGATTGAATATTCACTTCGCATTTGATTAGAGATCGTGGCTGTCAGCTGAAATTAACAGAAAACGAAGCTAACATATTTTTCTTAGGTTACAAAGTCGTCCTCTCGTTTGACGTCCCTGCATGAGAGGAGGTTGTCATTCAATTTGGTTCATTTATTATTCAAGTCCATCCCATTGTATTTCATGCTCTCCTATAGTTTTCCTGATCTATAATGCGGTGTAAATTCAACCCTGTTAATATATTGATTTCACTGCATTTGCATGGAAAAACTGTTTAAAGAGTCATTGCTGCTATCTTAAAGTTACGCTAAGCTCAGTTATTGCTTGCTTCATGAATTTCTTTCCCGCGCTGGAGCAGCCGTAGAATTAATATGACATAGCAATAAGTGTAAGTGCATATAGAGATCCTGGTGTTCCTGCATCTTTGGTCTCAAACTAACACAACACAAAAGGTCAAGCGGTCACAGAGACTCACTGCCGCATGCTGAGATTTCAGCCGCAGATACCGGACACTCACTGTGATGTCAGTTTCAGAAGGTTTTCCTGATCTTATTCCGCCTGGCTGGGGCAAATCTGTTCATTTCAGACACAGGGAATCCTCCATTAAACTCCATCCAAACCCTGCACACAGTGAGGGTGGGGGTGGGGGGGTTCCTGGCAAACAAGAAGTGAATAGTGGAACATCAAAAACAATGTCGTTTTTTTCAAGAGGACATCTGTTCATTTTCTCTGCCATGCTTCTCTGAAAAACCTTGAAAGAACACGATTACCCGGGGCCTGTTTCTTTGTTTTTTCTTCGATGAAGTGATGCTGCGCTCAAGCAGGTGGGTTGGGCTGGACACACACACACACACACACACACACAAATAAGAGAGACACACAGAGACGCATCATCTGATGGATGCCAGCCACGCGTGTCCTTGGTTGATGTGCTGTTTCCACGGCAACACGGGGGTCTTTATCGTCATCACACAGAGAAGCCGGGTTAAGCCAGTGCAGGAGTTTCTTTAAATAGCCATCAGGCGTTCACAACAGCACACTATTAGGCAAACCGCCAGGAACTCAGAAACCGCCTGCTGTGTCGTCACCGCAACAATAATAGTCCTTATTTTTAGAAGACGTTTTAAAAAAAGAAACGGCCTGAAGCTTGAATGAATCACAGAAGGTGGATGAGTGGTTCAGAAAGTAGAAAATGTTAAAGGACACAAGGACTTCTCTAAGAAAAGTTTAAGATAAGGAATGAATCCATAACAGGGGGACTCGTTACAAATGTTAGGGCTAATTCAGCCCCTACATTACACAGCTAAATCCTTTAAACTCCAAAACATTCTTATAAGTAGTTTAAGGTGGTTTCAAATGAGGGATTCCAGTCCCGGATTTGAGTACGCTTCACCCCAATGTACGGTTCATCTGATCAGTGTGAACGAGTGTTGGAGAACTCGAAATCGGTCTCTTGATCTTGTCTCGGAATCCAAACTATTTTTTACTCGGCCTTGTCCCGGTCTCGGCCTCAGGCTGGGTGGACTCCAGATTTTAAATCAAGACCAGTCAAGACCAATGAAAGGCTATTTTCTCACTCATCACTGTAATTAGAAGGAAAATGCTTCTTTCTAAAAGACAGGTCATTCCAATTCATATGTAGGCCTACTTTGATTTTTTGATCCCCCGGTTACGGCCACAACCTTCCCTGTGTTATGACACAAGTTGATGATTCGTCAGAGATATTTATGGTCTTGGTCTTGTCCCCGTCTCACCCTGCCTTGGTCTTGGTCTCGATCCCTAAATGTCTTTGGTCTTGTCTCAGTCTCTTTAGCTGATATGTTGAAACACACCGACAGAATGTTCAACAAACACACCCAGTGACAGATGCAGCTGCACAGATTAACAAAAGAATTTGCACAGCCTATTTCTAAACATTCACACAATTTTCAAGCACGTTTTTTTCTTTCCAATCTGATCGTTTTTCATAGTTTGAGTCAATTGTGAGCTTCTTCCCTCTTACATGAGACAACGCAACACCACCGCCGGTTGCAGAGCCCGCAGGGAGAGCCTCCATAATTACTTTGTCCTTTTTGTTTTGAACTTCACGGCGGATGTTTTGAGGGTTTGTTTGAGCGTGCTCAGACCCTTTTACTCCAGTATATAGGGTGAAGGGTCTATGAATAACTTTAAGCATCTTTGAATACAACAAAACAACAAAAACTGTTATTATTCAAGGCAAGGTGGGACCTCTATCGAGGTTTAATGAGTTTTTACTGCTCCGGCGGAAATAAACAGGACACACATCATCAACTCAGACTATTTATACCCACATCATTTAAAGTTTGATTAGAAATCCATTAAATTGCTTTTTTAAACTCATGACCATTCTTTCCCTTTCATCAGTTAGTTTATCTTTCGATTGAGTGTCGCTCCAGCGTACGTGTGATTCATAAATTTTTCTGCATATAAAACCTGAGCAAATGAAGCTGACGCAGACTTTGTTTTAGAGAAAGGTAGTTGACAATAAGTGCTGTATGAAGCCTCAGGTTCGACTCCATCTCTTAGCCCTCCACTGCATGTCATCCCTCACTGTATTTCCTGTCTCTACGAGGATAGTGTATCATTAAAAGTTGCAAAAACAGCCCAAAATACAATCTAAAAAAAACACACTATCCTGTCACACTGCACAAAATGTAACCTGAGACTTATTCTGACGCTGTGATGAACCCCCGAGCTCTCCCAATCTCCTCCTGAGGAGCCAAGATTTTAACTTTGATGCTTTTACAAACATTTAATGGACCTGTGGGTGCTCATGGAGGGAGGGGTTTCCAGGCTGGATCCTGATTGCTGCATAGCATCTATTAGAGAAAAAAAAACGTTTCTCTCCGAACCACGGTGCAAGCTAAATATAAAAAGATTAAAACAAATATACAAAAATATAAAGGATAAAATACAGATACACAAAATCACAAGATGGTGTGCAAAGATATGCATTCAGATTCTTCGATCATTCCTCAATATGATCACTGCAACAAAAAGAGTGTTTCAAAAAGCCAAATATCATTTTTCTTACACATGTTGTCGACTTCTGTCAATATGTTTGGGCTATAGTTAAATACAGTAGATAGTACTTTTTTATTTTGAGCAAATATATATATATATATATATATATATATATATATTTACTCAAAGGGTTTATATACGAGATATATTTCTACATACAAACACTCTGGCATGAATGCACTTTTTTCTGTGTGACACAGACACACAGAGAAGAATACACACACACACACACACACACACACACACACACACACACACACACACACACACACACACACACACACACACACACACACAGATATATATATATATATATACACCCCCCCTATGGCCATGCACCATCCCTTCCACATGCGCTTAGTCACAGATGAGATTATGAGCGAGTGGTGGGCGGCCGCTGACTCATGCAGGGAAACATTCATCAGTGCTGTATCAACATTAAGGTGTTGTGACATCAGCTGCGTCTTCCAGCGACTGCAAAAAGTTGGAAGTGACAACGGCTCTAATCCAATAGGATCTCAATGTGTCGGCGGTCGTAAACCCACGGTTATGATATTAGAGCGCAGGAAATTCACACTAATTGGGAAGTGCAGTGTGTCAGTTCATGCTTCACTTGATGCAGTACTGCAGGATTACCTCTAGAGGGAGCTCTAAGTAAGGCAGCAGGAGATGATTGCGCTGAATGCAAGAAGGGAGGGAGCACAATGTCCTATATCAAGCTTATTGATACCTCTAAATTTATGACAATTATGAAAAAAAATTTAGCTTTAAAAATAAGAACAAAAGATGGACCAATAAATTAAAAAAAGGAATAACCTTGAAAAAAAATGTTTTTTTTAACATTATGACTATCATTCTCAGAAATATGAAATCCCATTAAATGTGTTTCTGTTCAAATAAGTTATTTTGCATTTTTTTTAATGTTTTATTTGTATGTATCTTAAGTGATGTTTATATGTATGGCCGCTCGTTGTTGATCAGAAACTCTGTTCATTGAGCTGCTGCCTGTCCTGTCCAGAACACTGTTGAAAAAGAAATATTTCATCTCAAAAAGATTTTTTTCTGGTTAAATTAATGAAAAAAAAATACTTAGCTGTTTCACATTTTCACTAGTTAAAGGAGCAATATGTAAGATATCTACTGAATCACCTTCCTCACATTATTTTCCAGAGCACATGAGTTATTCATTTCTGTCAGAACCCAAATCTTAAAAAGCCCATCTGGAGGAACATGACCAACCCTGTCTTTAAATAATTGATATATTTTGCACTGAAAATGAGTCAGATCACCTTTGTATATTTGCCCTTGTGGGGAAAGTACGATTAGAAGTCACAGTTCAATTAAATGACTCCCGTTAAATTGGATAATGTTGCAGCGCAGCAGCCTGCTAATGTGCGCTGACACCACATTATGTCATTAAGCGGAAGCTGGCCGTGGTGTATCCACTCTCACACTGTTTACTGTTCACTGTCGGCTCCTGCTGCTCCTCCTCTTCCTCTTCCTCTCCCCTTTCTCCCACTTAGATCACACAGACTCATGCGGCCCACCCTCCCTCACAGCAATTTCCGGAAACAAAGATGAGGCGGGCAATTTGTGTGTGCAATCACACACTGATAAATAATTAAAAGCAGTTTTTTTTTCTTCCCAGCATTAAACACGAGGGGCCAGAAGTGAGTCCAAAAGACACAAACGACAGGGAGGCTGACGATCTTGGCTTCTATTGATTATTCACTTTGCCTTAGAGAGATTTTTTTTCCTTTAATTAGTCATTGTAGTCTTGTAATTAGTCACCGGAAGTGCCTCTAAACGACCATTACCAGGATTAAATATAGATGAGTGCTGGTCTGAATACACAAGACCCCGCCCCCCTCGCCATCTCCCCCACTCCCTGTTCCATCAACATCTGTTTCTGTTTCTGCTTCACAACGTCAGCTGATAAATACAGATTAGATTTAGCTGGAAGCAGTTCCATTAGCATACTTTACGTCGAACCTATCCCGTTTTTGAGTGGATGATCGTAAAAAAACCAACAACAACCTCAGTTTAAATGGTCAGACGCGTATACCATGAAGCGAGTTCAATATGTATTGTTTCTTTTAATGAGCCGGCTCGACAAAGCCTGAAGTCGCTTTTAGAGACATTTGGTATCATGGAGGTGGTTATCGACGGTCAATTACCGTAAATCTTTCTGCTTCATGCTCACGTTAAAGGAGACGTCATTTGATGCTTCTTGCTCATAAAAAAAGGAAACCTACCAGCTGTCAAACATTCCCAGGTAATAATCAATAAAATATGACAGCACCTTCAGCTGATTTACAGCCATCACTCTGAATATAACCTGATATCGATCAGGTTCTAAGTTTAGAGTAAAGAAGGCCACACACCAGACGATTTTCAAATCTTAACCCACTTTATAAACGTGGGAGACCACAGACATGAGGACAGTTTCAACCTTTCCACAAGATCTAACACAAACTCACGTAATCAAACGAGAGTTCAGAAGAAATATAATAATAATAATAACTTTATTTATATAGCACCTTTTAAAAACACAGGTTTACAAAGTGCTTTGACAGCAAAAACAAGAACAAACTAAACCAAACACAGAAGAACATAAACAACAGCAAGAACATAACAAATGCAAAATACTAAAAATAATTAAATACAATTCAACAAAAAAGAACCCAAATTGCACGATACCCAACAGACATATATAACCCGACCATTATAAGAACCATCATAAGAACCCAGGCAAAACAAGAACCCAAAAACAAACATGGAGGACGATCGACATCGTCAGCTTGCTTTCATGCCGTGTTCAATTTTGCAGCGAAAAACAGAAAGTGCCAAAAACTATACTGATTAAATCCTGGCTCAGAAGTCTGATTATTTGCAGCCCAAGCTAAAGGTTGAGATGTCAGAGTATACGCAACATCCGGTTGATGACGCTTCCAAGTCTGCTCGTTCTCATTGGCTGCTGCGGGTACGCCATCGTAGAAACATTGGAGGATATTTGATTTTTAGGCTCTGGCTCCAGCAGTAAAATAATCATAGTGACACCACACAATTCTTTGGACAACAATTTGGATACAACAAGAGTCTAATTGGGCCACGCCCCCCTGATCGTTGCGAGCGGCACATTGGGCCAAAAAAATCATCTAGTGTGTGTCCATCTTAAGTTACCATGGTGATCTAGCCAGGTTAAAAGACAGCCAGCTCGGAAAAAAGTGCTTTTAGGTATCAAACGACCTGGTTTACCCACTCATCTGGCTACATGGTGCACCCCCCACCCCCGGTCATGCTCAGAGACGATTTCTACCAAACTAAAAGTGCAAATATAGAAGTTTTTTTTTCTCAAATTGCAAAAACAATAAAGAGGAACAAAAAAATCATTCCAATGCCAATGATCTTATGAATAAGAAGTGATTCATTCACAGAGGGAACAGCAGAAGGCTCTCAGCCCACGGACAGGCTGATTGAGTGGGGGTGGAGTGGAGTGGAGCGGCGGTGGGTCCACTCAGCAGACAGCAGACTCACTCAGGAACATGACAGGAGATGCTTCAAAGCTGACACGAACATCCCTGTTTGCCTCCACGATGCCAGAGACAACAGGAAGCTGTTAGTGTTTTTCTTGTAACTGAGTTAATGCCTTGAACACAATGAATATCTACAAAACAAACAAACAGGAAAACTACAACAAAGGGACTGTAGAAGAATGATTGTGTCGTAGTTACAGGGACCCAGATTAAACATGATCCAATGACTACAGTAAGTTTCTTTCTGGACAAAAAATATAACATGTACAAGTTTATTCCAAAACGGGGAATCATGGGAGTTCTCTCTGCTATTCAAAACAGAATATTGTTGGGGGCAGTAGCTCAGGCTGTCTGTCTGTTGGGAACCAGAAGGGTCGTCGGTTCAAGTCCCGGTGCGGACCAAATCTGGAATTTGGTCTGGAAGCTTGAGAGGTGATAGTTCACTTCCTGAGCACAGCCAAATAAACAATATAACGCCACACACCATGATTTAACCACATGCAGCTAAGCTACACTGAGCTATTTTAGTGAGAAGTTCATGTCTGAAAGTTATTGCTCTTGTAAACACAACGGTAAGTGTCGTTCACAAGTCATGTGACCGCTGTTTGGACCTTTACGGTTCCTCAGCGGCGGGCATGCAGGAATGTTAAGAGGGTGGAAATGCAACATTTAATCCCAAACGTCCTCATCGAAGCCTGCGAGGCTGCTCTCACTGGACCATTGTTCAGACTACAAAGGAGAGAGAGAGGAGAGAGAGACCTGCTTTGAAACACAGCCGTGTTATGAAGAGGGGATTTTAAAGAAGGAATTAATTTTAAACAAATATTACAGACAGAAATACAGGAAACACAAGACTGAAAGAAAAGTGGTTCCAAAACCTTTTTTTTTTACCTCTCATGAAACATTTTTTTCTTCTCAGATTTGGTCGTTGTGATCTTTGACTTTGTATTCTTGTGAGCAGATATAAGTTATGTCATAATACTCTGCTAGGCTAGAGCCCTGTGTGGGACTGTTTTATTAATGTTGCTCCCGCCTGCTCCCGCTGGACTTCTGACCATAACCCCCCCCACCCCCCCCCACACACACACTGCCACAGTGTGTGATCCACTCGCGCCTGCACCAGTACAAACTCTGAACATTCACATTTAATATGAACAAACCGGCAGCAACGTTAAAACTGCCCGCTCCTGCAAGAATGAGAAGAAAAAAACGGACGGCTGGATGGATATTTTCATTTTTTCTTTATCTTGTAAATCCACTCATCTCTTCACATTTAATTACAGAGGTCTTATGGAGGTCCCACAGAAGACGAAATAGGGAGAAGATTCAAGAGAGAGAGAAAAGGCTTCCTGAAAGCCACCGCATTGGATTCAACGCAGGCGAACGGGAGATTCAGAGGAACGAGGGATGAGGCAGAACAAATTGGAAGACCTTTGAGGGCATTAAAACTAATCACATGGATTGAGGAAAGGGAATGATTGAGGACAGACAAGAATTACATAAAAGGAATTAAAGACACTGAGGGAACGTATCTATACCAGCTGTGAGACGTTTTTTCATTTCCTGCTCTACCTTACACATTCAAAAATCCCTGGAATAACGGGTCTATTCCTGACATAGAGTTTCTACAGAGACATGGACTAGAGTCTGAAATTGCCACTTGAAAAAGACATAATGTCCCCATGTGGGGGAAAAAAAAAAAGAAAACACACACTCCCAAATATGCGCCCACCCCTTTTCCTCGGACATCTAGAAACATCAGGAGCTATTTTTAACAACTTCATCCGCTCACAACGAAACTGTATCGCCTGTAACCCCCCCCCCCCCCCCCTTTCCTCCTCGCTCGCTGTTGCCATGGAGCTCCGAATCAATGACATCACGGGGGGAAGAGTGTGTGTGTGTGTGTGTTTGGAGATGAAAGCTGTAATCTGTAGACTGGGTGAACACAGCCAGCAAGCAAATATCAGGTGACGAGCAGAAGCACAGGCGGCAGGCCTCCAGCTGGAGCGCACACACACACACACACACACACACACACACACACACACACACACACACACACACACACACACACACACACACACACACACACACACACACACACACACACACACACACACACACACACACACACACACACACACACACTAAACACTCTACGTGGCACACAGAAATAAACACATGGAGCTCATGCAGCTTCAAACTTAACCACTCGACATCCATCACAAACAACCAGCCACTTCCACATGTTCTCATACGGCCACATGAACGCATGACAAACAGCTGAGTGGTTAAGCAGGCGTTGACACTAAGTTCACTTTGCCCTCTTGACCTCTGGGCCAGTAGCTTGCTGATATGTGATTGGCCAATACTGCATGGACAAACAGAAAAAAAGAACTCTTCTGGTTACCATTCTGCAGGACCCCTTACTTGGAAGTCCATGCTTGATGGGCAAAATATTTGGGATGCCAACACAATATCAATACAGACCTTTGAGTACCTCTGTCAGGCAAAACCACTCAAGAGTGTGTGACTAAAGAGGCAGAGAATAGCAATTACTCAAGAGTAATGTGATAACGGAGTGTGCCGGAACTAATCCATGAGCGAGTGAACCCGCAGAGACAGACTGTGGACGCGTGACGCCATGCTGCGCCGTGAAACATCCAGGGTGTGGAAGAATGCGCGGCACGGAGTCAAAGTGTGTCCAGTTTGGTAGATAGAATGCGTCCTGTCCGACACAGCTGCAGCGCTGATAAGCCTCGCCTTATCTCTGTTGCCAACAGCTGCCCCCCCCCCCCAGAGAAAGTGGCAGACAGTCCACACAGCAATGGAACAAGACCTGAAATAATGCCTCCATTGTTCCATCGCTTTATGGCCTTTTCTACCGCTCTCTAACACAAACACACACACACATCAAACACTCCCCACTCTCTGTTTATGGCACAGAGAAGCCACAGCAGTGTCACCCTTGTTGCTTTTACACTACATCATGGCCACCCGCCCCCCCCCCCCCCCCCCCCACCCCTTGTTTACTCTGCTCTTCTCGCTCTCTCATCTATAAAAGGCGCTATAAATACAACATATGGACCCACGCCCACACACCTCCACTCCTCCAATTGGCAGCACACTAGAGAGGCAGCATCACATAAAACCCAGCATGACACTCCTCACTCATTTATCTCCCTCAGACCTGCTTCACCTTTGTAATTGAAGCTCCAACGCAGGGATCCCGCGACAGTGCCAGCACACATGCAAATCAGCAGCGTTCGAGTGCGCAGACGAGCCGCACATGCAAAGTATTTGTGGAGCCAGAATGGCCAACACTATGCAAAAGTAAAGGGCGTCCCTCATACCAAGAGAAGACAGGGGAACATGTTTCATTCTGCTCCTCCATCAACAAAGCTACAGCAATTCTTTTTAAATAAAAATTTAAAAAAAGAAAAAAGTCACCAAACTAAATTTCACACACCAACAAACTCTGTTGTTTTAAACACAGGATCGTAGTTGTTTATGTTAGCGTCAAAATGTTAATTATTGCTTAATCATGCAATAACTTTTCCCATCTGTGCTACAGTTAAAAGCCTTATAGTTAAACAACATGCAAAACAAAGGATGTTGTGCGGACAGAATCAATCGTTGTTGCATTTTTGACAAGGCAGCGCATCTTATACAGAAAATGTATAACTCCATTTTCTGTTTTTGCTGAAGTTTATGTATAAAACACTGTCAGGGAAATGTACATTAAAGGCTTTATATGTGATTTTTCACACTTAAATATAACATAAATCAAGTATATCCTCTGAAAATAACTCTGTGAGTCATGACTGTCTACAATGGGTGTAACACCCGAGTCCCACTGTCTGTGATGCTTTCAGAGTCCTATCTTCACTTTGTTTACATCGCCGGGACGGCCGGCTGACTCCTCCCCTCGTGTATAAAAGTTGTTAAATTGAGGGACTAGAGAAAAGAAGAATAACATACTGTACTCACTGCTTAACTGTGTTTCTAGATCACGCTCATTTCAGGTAAATTTACATGCAGTGTGAAGATACCAGCATAATAAAGATCGCGGGACTGTGTTAACATTATCAGCTCTAAAAACAGAATGACGTAGCAACTTACTGTTAGATCCACATGCTTCGGTCAGCCATGCAGCTTTCTGGTGGTAAACTTTGTTTTCAGAAGCTTTTCTAACACACAGAGAAGATCAGTGTGTGTTCAGTGACAATCCGGATCCAATAATCCTCAAAATGAATGTAATTCAGGATGATTTATATTCAATATTTAGTGAAATTGTGTACTTTCTAGTAGCTCATTCGGCTAACATGGTGGCAGCCATCTTGTTTGTCTGTCTTCTTCTTCTCCTTTTTTAGAAGTTTTATGGCGGTTGGCATCCTTAAATGTTGCATTACCGCCGTCTACTGTATTTTTATTCGTTCAACAGTGCGCATATTTACATTGTCCACCCAAAGTGATCCTTGTCCGAGGAATTTTCCGCTCTATTAGCTAGACACAATACTGTTTTGGTCCGTCGACCAATCAGAGGCTGTATCTGTGATCAGAACCAATGATAAGCCAGGGCAACCAGAAACAGATTGGTTGAAAAATATTTGAAATTGGGGTCGCAGTTGTTTCATGAAGGAGCTGGTGGTGGGTTCTGACGCTCGACCAGTTGAGAACTGATCTGGAGCAGGTTTTCAGAGAAGGATCACCAGTTTCAGGGCGTCAGTGAGTTCATTTTTTTATAACTCCATCCACAACTCGGGCTTTGAGTAAATACAATTTGCATATTCATTTTATCTGAAAGATGGGATCATGAAATATGGTCTAATTTGTATAATTACACCTATCACTAGGGCGATGGAAAAAAAAAGTTTTTTTTCCAGTGGAGACATGCAGGTCAAGGCACATTTCCAATGCAAATAGTGATCGGGTGGCACGTCGTCGAGAGATACACATCTGCATGTGGAGGCTTAGGAGGGCTTAACGTTGCAGCCTTTTGCTCATACTGTAGGAAAATAACATAATGGTTTGTATACATGCAAGTCAACCTTCCCTGTGGATTTCACTCGAAAACACCTCACAATAACATCTACTGCAGGTGGAAATGTGATTGATGTTACGTCATGTGTAGAGCTGACACCCTACTGGATCCTCTAATTGGCTCAGTGGGAGTCCCGTTGAGGTGATAATAAGGTACCGTGTGTCATAAGAAATGTATCCTGGATGTAGAACAGTACCTCCCCATTCATCCCGGTATGACGAGGCATCAAAGTATTTGCTCATGACCTACTGCTGATAACCTAATAAATAAAAAGGTGGATAAAGGTGGATCTGTATTTGGGAGCAATAAAAAAAATAAAGCTTGCTTTGTTGGGTGTTGAGTTGCATTACGATATTAAAGCATGTGATAGCAGCATGATGCTGGAGAGAGGAGCATAATTAATAGTGCAAAAATATATTCATATTCAGGTTTTTTTTTTAATTGATACAGCGACTCCATGTGGTTTGTAAATGGTTTTTATTAGCAAAATAAGGGAAATGAGTTTACAAAGATTCTCCATCTGTGGAGAACATACACATACATTGACAGTTGTGGCAGTTTTTTTCGTTTTATGAACAGATCCAGGATCGTATTAATCACTCCTCTTGGCAAAGTAGTACTGATCTAAAAAAAAAAAAAATCAACAGACCAGCTCTCTTGACCTTCTCCTGAATGAAACGCTTCATGGATCACCAAACCATCACTGAACATGATCCAAGAACACATCTGAACCTTCAAACAATTCATCCTACATCCTCGCCTTAACAACCGTCTTTTCTGTGGTTCAGTTTATTCTCTCCTTAACCTCTCCTCGTAAATACATTAAAATATACATGAAGATGTGCCTTACTCTGGTCTTTGTACTTTGAACACTTGAACGTATTACAAGCTCAGCGCATCAGCTCGCCATTTTCCGAATGTTTGGGAAGAATGGATATTTTTTGTACACTTTAAAAATCAGAACCCCAGATCGTTGGGGTGAACGTCATAATATACATCTCAGTATTGTACTGTGTGATCGGCCAGTAGGCTTCCATTGTCATGGCGGGTGGGGTGGGGTGGGGGGGTAGGGGACTGTGGAGGCTACATGTTGGTCACCATGGAGACCCATGTACCTTTTAGACCAGAGTGAATCCTTCCTTCCTCCTCCTCCTGATAGCTCAGTGATGTGCACATAGAAGATAGCAGGAACACTTAACATATGAAAACAGTATACCTCTAAATGTTTAGAACAAGTCAGCAGGCAACAGAACAAGCATTGGGACTACGACCGCAGTAAAAAGGCATGCGAAGGCACAAGTACCAACAAACTGGACTCAAAGTTGGACCCCTTTTCTTCCCTTTGTTTGGTTGCAGGGAGGGAAGAAAAGAAGCATATTTTCCACCAACAGCAAAAATGTCCTTTTCCAGAGACAGCGGTAGAAGGAACAGCAAAAAACGTGATCTCTTAAAAAAAATAATTAAAACAAAAAAGAAAGTAAGTATTTCTTTTTTTTTTTTTAAATGTGTGCGGAACATTTGACGCCTTTTACGATGATACAAACATCCTACACAAATGTCATAACGCTATCAGAATGTTCCAAGACAAAAAGAAAAACATAAATAAAGCTGTTAAAAGTGGCGTATAGTACAGCACTGGTCCATGACTGATCCTCTCGACTTTTCTGCAGCTTCTCTGCTGAAGATGCTCCATAAAGTGGCCCCACTGTCTGAGGAGAGAAAAAAACATACAGAAAAATGATTTTAAGAGACGCTTGAAGAGCTTGACCTTGCCGATACTATTTCAAAAACATCTGAAATGAAGCAGAAAATGTATTCAAGCTTTATAAAAGAGACATGGTGGCTCAGTAATTAAATTAGCATAATTCTGATGTATCACACAACATCTATTTGATCGACTCTAACTTTATTACCCCACTATTTTTTTTATTGAAGAACTTTTGTAACCAGATTTGCATCAAGCAATAAGACGAATGGTCGAGTTTTTATGCTTAGAAAAATTAAAGGTGACATATAATGTATAATATATAATTCACTTCACCATGTGTTTCTAACACTGACATGTGCCCCTAGTCTGTCTACAAACCCCCCCGGTTATGAGAAAAGTCCATCCTCTCTGTCTTTTGCCTGCTCCACTTTTCAAAAAATGTTAGATGTTGGAGATTTTCCCTTCATGACATCACAAAGGGCAGTAACCCCTCCCCCAGGTGGGTGACACTCCCACAGCTAGGCGTTTGTTCTGTCCCTCTGAGTCTGCCTTCTCACCGTAAACAACAGGGCATGGAGTGAGAAAGCCCGAGCCACACAAGCCCTTCCAGAGAGGGGGCGTGGTCTAACACAGCTCATTTACATATTTAAAGGTACAGACACAGAAACAGCCTGTTCTGAGCCGGGCTGAAATAGAGGGGTTTATAGACATGATCAAATACAGGATCAGAGTGGATTTAGAACAAGAAACTTGTTTTTAGGGTGTTCTGTGACTTGTTTAAAGTTGTTGGAAAGGAGGATAATACGTGACCCCTAACGTAGGATGATGAAGAAAGGTCCTCACCAAGAAAAAAACGTTCTCATTTTTCGTCGTCGTCACCCCCCTCAGAAGAGCCCACAGTCTTTCAGGTTGTTCTTGATGATGACGTCGGTGACGGCGTCGAAGACGAACTGCACATTCTTGGTGTCTGTGGCGCAGGTGAAGTGGGTGTAGATCTCCTTGGTGTCCTTTCTCTTGTTCAGGTCCTCGAACTGACACTGAATGAAGGCAGCTGCTTCCTCGTACGTGTTGGAGCCTGGAAGTGAAAGAGACAGGAAGTCAGAGATGAGGAAAAGGGTATTGAAACTGTTTACAGTCTTGTGTTTGAGTACTGCTTCGGTTTTGGATTTCGAAAATTCAAAAAATTGTTGAATCTCGATTCCTCTTCACCCTGCTAACAGGGCTTGTTCTTTTAAAAAAACGCTTTTGGTTAGAGAATTGATGTACATACCAAGCTTAAAGCCCAAAGACATGGTTACAGACAATCTGCACATTGTTCTTACCTTTTCTCTTATTGATTCTTTAATACCCAGAACTTAAAAGTTTTTATACGTTGGATTTGATAAAACAAAATCAATGTGTAAAAAAAATAAACAAAAAGGCAAAAGAGTGAGCTTCCAAGGTGCTGAAGAGGCAGGATTTTGTTACCTTTAGCACTTTCCCATTTCCAGTCCTAATGCTAAGCTAACCAACTGCATGCTCCAGCCTTTTATTAAATTGTCATATATGAGAAATGGATTAAATATGCAGGAAAGCACTGAAGTCCTTTTCTTCTTAATTTAAAATATAATCCATAACTCATCATTTTCATGGCAGAATTTGTACATTTGACCCCAAAAGCTGTTTTTTGTAAACATGTATCATCAGCAGTGCCTCAGGGGTAACTTAAAATAAATATTGACAAATTGAAGAAGATTAGTTTTTCCATGAAAAGCTGCCAGTCTTACCAGCATATTCTGGGTAGCAGATGGTAAGAGGACTCTTCTTGATCTTCTCCTCAAACAGGTCCTTCTTGTTGAGGAAGAGGATGATGGAGGTGTCCGTGAACCACTTGTTGTTACAGATGCTGTCGAAAAGCTTCATACTCTCGTGCATTCGGTTCTGAGAAGGGGGGCAGAGGGCATGTTGATAACTGGGCTTTGGAGCAGCACCCATCCTTTTACTCGTACTTCTTCCCATTTGATTGCAGTGAATAAAAGTTGTACTAGTACTCACCATCTCCTCGTCCTCAGCCAGCACCAGGTCATAGTCGCTGAGGGCCACGCAGAAGATGATGGCGGTCACACCCTCGAAGCAATGGATCCACTTCTTCCTCTCGGACCGCTGACCGCCGACATCAAACATTCTGCCGAGGAGGAAAACAGTAAACATGAATACAAATATACACAATACAAGCAGTGTTGTTGAGTTATGAAACCCAAAAACATCTGGAAGAGTTGCTGAGGCCGCAGGGTTTATTGATTAAACTTAGTGATGAAGGGGAAAGGAAACAGAAAGTCTTTGTTTTCTTATTACTTGACGAGAAGTCTTTGACAGAGCAGAGAATCCTCGAGGGAGCTGGCAAAAGCCAATGTTTGTTGGACTATTAGCAGCCAAAGAGCTTTAAAGGTCACATACAATGCCAAACACACTCAACCATTTCTTCTGTGTGTCTGAAAAAAAACGTAAAAAATTGGGTATGGAACAAGAAAGCCCGAGCCACATGAACATCCAAAGGGGCGTGGCCAGACACATCCCATTTGCATTTAAAGCTACAGACACAGAAACAGCCTGTTCTGAGCAGGGCTGACATAGAGGGGTTTATAGGCATGATTAAAAAAAAAAAGGATTGGAGTGGATTTAGAGCAAGAAAGCTTTCTGACATGTTTTGAGGAGTTCTGAGACGTATTATAACTTGTTGAAAAGGAGGATAATATGTGACCTTTAACTGCTGTAGAAGCCTCACTCCTACAGCAACCAGACACCTCATGTTCTGTATTTGTTGGCATGTGGCTTTAAGAAGTGAAACAATCTAGTATTGTTTTCTGTGCTATCTATGAGACAGCTACAGGGTTAGGGTTCGAGTAAAGCAAAAAGAGGATGACGCATTTCATATGCTGAAACAAAGAAGCCCTATTAGCTCCCACTGGTCTAATAAACCGCAAATATGTCCGGGACAGTTTCGGTTTTCAAGGGATGATTAGGTAATGGAATTTGTATTGACAATTCTTAATTAGCGCCAAGATAAAAGTTGTAAACATGTTTATTTTTGGTCAAAACATGTAAGAGACAGGCTCAGCAGGTCAGTCCCTTTTCATTCTGTTTACCTTCACAGCAACCAAGGTGGTCATTAAACTGTTGAAGCGATGAAAAGGGAATACTTTAGGCTTTATGTAGAGCTGGGTAACCCCTGCTGTGAATTTCCTACCTTACATAATTAGGGCGACCTGTGTTGTAATAAACAACAGGGACAATGTCGTCATGATTGTTTAAAGCTACTGTGAGGAGTTTTTCTTGTTATGAAACAGACTGAAGATAATCCTGATGTCGCTCATACGACCAACAAAAGCAAACCAGACCATAAGGAACTAAACTGAGAATTTCTTTATAGTCGTTTTCTAAATACTGCTGCAGGGTCGGTGTCAAACTTTCTTTTTTACATTTTCCACTGTAAGGAATCATAAAATATGTTTGTTTTTAGGACAGCAGGATGAGACTTTAGTTCAGAACACATTGCCTACACGTGCACAGATTGGGGATGGGTACAGTTACGTGAGTGCTGGTTATTGACTTAATTATTCCAGTAATGTTTCACTACTTGCGCACCTGCACACACGTTGTTTTGGGCAACAATAGTTAGTGTTGGATGTACTGCGTCAGCCGTTACCAGTAAAAGGGGCGAGTGGAAGTTCTTTGACGAAAACACGATGGTCACATGCTGTGCAAGATGCGTGCTGAAAAACTATCATGTCTTGTTAACATGCTGTAACGAGAACGAGAGGAGAAAGCAAACGGACTGAAAAATGAAGCCAATGTGGAAGAGAAAAAAAAACTGCAGTTCCTCGAGTGTCCACTTGAGGCTGGATCCGAAAGAGCCAGAAGTCACACACACACACACCTCATATTAAAATATCAACATTTAGACAACAGAAATTAACATGCGTACATTCTGGTACCAAAAAACAATTTGGTCTGATTGGTTAATGTCTTTAACTGTACCACACTTTAAAAGGTGTTTTTTTAACTAAAAAAAAACCCCACTGTCAGTTTCATTTTTGTGAGTCTATTTTTGGACCATATGGCGTGTAGTTTTCTAGCATCATGAATACAAATGAAACTGTCACCAGCAGCCACGAACCTCTGCATTAATGATTTCATCAGGCTTGCTGCCCCCACATCCTGCCTATCTTTTTTATCACAGGGCAAAACACTGAGTCATCCCTGATGCACACGACACCCTGCACAGACTGTGTCACAACTTCCAGCTGTATACGTACAAAAGGGAATTTCAATGGCAGTGAATGAGTCAGTTAAAAGGACGGAAAGCTAATTAGGCCTCCCTGTGAAACACTTTGAGTCTCCACCAGATGTTATAGTGAGGAAATTCTCACTTGAAGTGCAGGTCCTTGAATGTGAAGTGTGTCTCCACAATGCCCGTGGTTTTGACTCGGGTCCTCAGGACATCCTGCTGGGTCGGGATGTAGGTGGCCTGGGATATCCTGTCCAAATCGTTCAAGTAGCTGGGAGAAGCACACAAAGGGGGGGGGGGGGGGGGAGAGAACAAAGGTGGGGAGGAGATGAAAGGAGAGCGGGAGGGGAAACAAGGGGGAGAAAATGTGTCAAAAACATTAAGTCAAGTGCAAACAAACAAATCTAAATACATGTCATCTTACAAAACATGCATCTAGTTTGAAGATTTTTTTGGTGTGATTAAAACAACGCTGATAAAAGTTTTGTAAGTTACTTTTACATTAAGCTTTACCAGAGGTAAGATAAAGAAAAAGCTGAAGTCACACTAATGTGTCATGTTGACAAGAATCAATTTCCTGTTTTAAATCAAAACATGATGGCACAAGAGCTCATGTGGTTAAAAGTGATGCCTCACAAAAAGCAGGCTGTAGATTTGAACCTGTGCCCTGGTACTTCAATTACCGACTGTGCATTGTTTTCGCTCTGTTCCCTCTGTTTTCCTCTTGCACGCAGTTGACTTTGAAACTCGAGACATGCAGGTGTGAGTGTGTTGGACCGTCTCTGTTATTACAGTAAAAGAGCCGCTATCTGCCCTACACTTTGCAGAATACCTGCAGGGACAGACTCTTGACTTTTCACGGATGTGAAAGAGAACATACAGATATAGTCAAATAAATGCTAAGAAAAATGTGCTTCTTGTAGAATTTTAACAATTTTCTGTTCTTTCCAAATTACCAAATATCTGGTGCCTAAGACTTCATGTTTTTGTTGTGTGGGATCAAAACAGGTATTGTTTTTGTGTGAATTTGACTAGTATCAAAGATTTTGAAAAAAATATGGTATTTGGAAAACCCTCGTCCCATCAAATATTTTAATCAAATGTCCAGCTGTAAAAGTTACTTTGAGTATATTTATCTTGGGCAGATTTGACTAATGTAAAGTATGTTTAACTGACCTTCAAAAAGAGAGTTTAATGATTGAATTATGAAGAAATTTGAGTAATTTCTTCCACTCTATGTCCTTTAACATAATGTTTCCAGCTCACATCAACAATCCCGTTAGACCCAGGCTATCGCTCCATGGACTTTAGTGAGAAGCTTCTATATGAAGTCTAGGATGATACATCAGTTTCTGTGCATTTTTTCTATGCATACCACAAGTGCATGCATTTATTTTTTCTCCTTACATTGGATACTTTCAACAAGATCTGTAAATACAACCCGTGAATGAGTGTGCACTTTTAACAAGGATCCAATCTTATCCTAAAACGGGGTCAAACTCCAAGTAATTGGCTCTACAGCAGCAGATTGTCATTGGTTGTTATGGTTTCATATTTACTCTTCTTACATTGAGCTCCAAGCTAACTTTAATATATTCTTTTTTCATTTTCTGTCTGAGCACATACTGTATGCTGCATTGACACAGGAGATAACACATAAACATCCTGCTTATATTAAACTAACACCTCCAGATTACGGTCGATAAATTACAAGTGAAAGAGATTAATGACCTCTAACTGCTAGCACTAATCTCCTCTACACCAAAAACAAACCTTTATTTGTCTAGCAAGGCATTAAGTGGGGCATAACAAAACGAAAAAACCAGGTTCAGTAATGGTATTCTCTATTTATAAAAGCCCCTGGACAGCAGGATTAGAAGAACCACTTAGAAAAGTTCAGCTTGCTTTAATTTCTACATAAGTAGGGATGTTTGTTCTGAACATAAAAATGGCCAAAGAAACAAAAAACACAGGGAGCTGGCTTGCGATGATATCAGTGGCTTCAGCGCCAAAGGGCTATTGCACAATGTATAAAAGATTCAGGCATGGCACAGTTTAGCTTGTCCTCGTTTTCAGCATGTGGCAAATGTTTCTGTGCTGAGGTCAGAGATTAAATAGTCTCTGCAGTTACTGCTCTTCAGGCTCTGAAGAGGAGGGCAAATATTGACAGAGTAAGAGTCCAGACACATGCATGTTCCTGTAGCTCTCTGACCTTCTTTTTTATGAGGGGACTGTTACCTTGCCTGTTCTGTGTGTGTGTGTGTGTGTGTGAGAGTGACTCACTATGCTGCCGAGTCGTTGAGTTGATATTCTCGCGAGCGGCTGAAGCAGGCCTGAACGCCTCCGTCCTTCCACAGCCGCTTGATGACGCCGGCCAGCTCTCCCGTCATGAAGCCTTCCTCTGCAGAGCCCGCCAGCACAAACAGCTGCCGTGCATCGTCCTGGGAGAGAAGATTGTTCAAGTCCATGTCGTGGATCAACCCTCAAAGTCATTAGAGCAGCTTTATAATTACCACGACAAAGCTGAATGCTAGTCATGGGGTTAGAAGGACTTTTAATATATTAGGAACATCTGCCGATCAACCACCACAAGCATTTGTTCCTCCATGTCCTTCTTTCCTTTCATACAAGCAGGGAGAATCTTTTACAGTCTATTTAATGTACCTGCTTGTTTTCTAATACCACAACAAACTCAATTTGGTTCTCTACTCTTAAACAAACATGTTACAGCCCCCCCTCTCTCTTCATCACTCACAGCTCTTGCAGCATCTCCGAAGTCGATCTTGAGGCGTCCCATGGCTCTGATGATGGCGATGATGGACTGTATGGTGTTGCTGTAGACCACAGCCTTGTACTGCTTACATTCCTCTTCTGAGTAGCCTGCCTCGTGGATGATCCTGCACAAAAACAGAAGTAGAGCAATTTTACAGCCCTGCTAAAAAAAAACAAAAAAACATCCCGATGCAGCAGCAAACGACGGCGACCAAAACTGCTCCGATCAACAGAAAAATAAATATTCTTTTCATGAGAGATTGTCTCCGCTGATTGATGTCTCCCTTGTTTTTCAGCTTACTCTGAATCGACTTCTTTTCCTCCTCGGCTCTCATTCAATATCTCTGTTAATACTCTGACCTTACATGCTCATTGTGAAGTTAGCAGAAATATTGTCAGGCCACGACGGCCCTGATCTCGCTGCTCCTCATTCTGGCTGCTAAAATTGAGGTCATCCAGGGAAAAGGAAAGCTGGTTCTACAGTTGCACGAGTGCATGATCCTCTGTGTGAAAGCGTAAACTAAAAAGGTATTCAATGAGAAAGTATCATCTCGCAGTTCAACGTTAATTTTACTTTAAAAATCTTAATCTAGACTTGAGTAATGGTGTAATATTGTGATAGTGTTCTCTTTGACGAACAATTAACCTCCCGCTCAAAATCTAATTATATACAACAATAACCAAAGAGAAGCAGTTGCTCCTCATGAGGAGGACATTTGGTGTATTCTCTGGAGATTCCATTTAAATGATTACTAGGTCAAAAAGGTTAATTTTAAATCAATTAAACACAGGTTTCGACCGAGTTAAACGATCAAATATTGATACTCCCCCTGGCATTGTTGTAGAACGGTAAGTAATGCTACCTTGCCTAAAGTCTTGAGCCTTAATGCAGCCATTCATTGCGCTGCCAATCATTGGAATAGCTGCCCCCTTTAGCACCATATGTCACTCTGATAGCAGCTTGTTAAAAGGCCAGTGTTGATCCAGCAGTGTTGCTCTTGTCATGTCTTGTTCTCGTTCCTTAGTGATGGCCCCTGAGACCTGTTCATGACACTAATTCGATCTCACCCGACCCATCAGTCACTGGGTTGGCTGAGTAATGGAAGAATGACAAATATTGATGAATGAATGCTTCACTTATGTTCTGCAATTGTTATATAATGTTGTAAGGGCGGTAAACATTCACGATCTCCGTCATTTTCCATTTAAAAAAGAATATTGAATATTCTTTCATAGATTTCAGCTCTCATTAGATTTTCTGCCTTTTTTTCTATTTGATGGAAGTAAATGAAGCGTCTTTAAGTCATGCACTGTTGTTTCCTCTGGATCGTTGGATGGGGGCGGCCTGCTGCTATGGACCCCCCCCTCCCTCTTTTTGTCCCTATCCTTCTTCCTGCATCTCCCTCTATCCCATTTTCAACACCAGTGCAGTATCAGCAGATCTCCGTCCATCATGAGTCTGATTCTGCTCAAGATTTCTGCCTCTTGAAGGAAGTTTTGCCTTGCCACTGTAACTTTTCTAAATGTTGCTCAGTGCTGTGCTCATGATGGATTTTTTTGGCATTTCAATCATTGAATGTTGGGGATTATTTTTTTAAGTGTAAAAACGATCCTCAACGTATTCAATAGTATAAATATATATGCACCCATTGTTTCAACCAATTAAAAACTTTGGCCCCCCCTTACTGTCGACTTCCCAATCACCTGACTTGTACAAAGAAAGGCTAGGACTCCAAACGGAGCTTGACCTTCTTCTTACTACAGAAGCTGAACGTCTCCTCCTCCGCTCTCGTGGGTCTATGTACGAACATGGTGACAAGGCGGGTCGCCTTCTGGCCCACCAACTAAAGGCCGGATTGGCTTCCAACCAGATCACCCAGGCACGAGACGAGTCAGGTTCTCTAACCTCTGACCCAGATGAGATAAACAACATATTTAGGTCATTTTATTCTAAGCTGTATACCTCCGAGTCCCCTAACGATGAAAGTCAGTTACGTAATTTCTTGGATAAATTAATTTTACTAAAAGTTTCGCCTAATGATAGTCAGACATTAGATGCCCCTTTAACACTACAAACCAACCTTTCTGAGGATTTCTGGGAAAAGGCGCTTGGGGCTGTTAATTCTTCTTCTAGCTGCGCTAGGCTGTCTCTTATCCAGTTTAAAGTGCTCCACAGACTTCATTACAGCAAGTATAAACTCTCCAGAATATTTCCGGATACAATTGATGAAACTTGTGGTAGATGCTCTCAGGCTCCTTGCAACCTGAATCACATGTTTTGGTCCTGTTCTAAATTAGTTAATTATTGGCAGTCCTTCTTTAAGTTCATCTCCGACATTTTAGGTATAAACATCAATCCATCCCCACATATAGATATTTTCGGTAGGTCTCCTGACGATCTTGCCACCTCGACCACTCAGGACAATGTTATTGCTTTTGCCTCTTTAATTGCCCGCAGGAAAATCCTTCTCTTATGGAAATCTTCACAAACTCCCTCCTTCAAAGCATGCCTGCACGATGTCTTATTTCTCCTTAAGTTGGAGAAAATTAAATTCTCTCTTAGAGGGTGCTCTGATAGGTTTTACACTCACTGGTGACCTCTGCTTCAATATTTTGAGAAACTCTCACCTGACGAGGTATTGTAGTAGAACACCTTCGCCTGCTGATACTGATCCTGTCCTCTCGTGCGTGTCCAGCCCCCCCCCCCCCCCTGCCTGAGTCAGGGCAAACCTGTGCGTAATTAAATACCAAATTTTATGTTCCGACCATACTTCTGTGCGCGGGTTCTTCAGCCGCTTAGGTGGTAGCCTGGATGTGAGCAGCTGTTGTCTTCCCTTTTATTGATCAAGTTGAGCAGTGTGCGTGAGTGATTTTGTCTCTTTTACAGGTTATACTGTTTTTCCTATTTACCTATGTGGTATGCTCATAACGACTTTCATTCCTGTCAATGTTGTTTGTTCATTTATTTATTCTTTTTTGTTTTGTTTACGTTTGTCTCGTCAATTTTCATTATTATTATTTATTTGGTTTTATATTTTATTTATTTTCTCTGTGAAGTTTTCCAATCTTGCACTTTTATTCTTGTCTTTAAACTAAGAGGTCTATTTGTTGGTCTGGGAGGGTTGTTTACAGGGCGAAGGGATACTGGGTTTTTGAATGTTTGAGGAAAAAGAAAAATGTTGACTGTATCCCAATTGCACTGTATGTTTTGAACTTGCTTTAATAAAAATATGTTTACGAAAAATGTTGTATGTTTAAAAAAAAACTTTGGCCCCCCAAAAAATATCTCTCAGGTGAAGGAGCAGGAGCTGAATCTAAACACAGCATCTGGAAAGCGTGTGTGCTGACTGATGAGCATTACAGTGAGGTTGCTCATGAAAAATGTAGCTCATAAGCAGCGTGACACGCACAGCACGTGGATGATGTATAGGTGGAGTGTGTATTCATATATTCTGCACGGGTGTCTTCGTGATCCATTATGCATGCTACCTGTTTGTGCAGCGATTCACAGAGCGTAATATTACCCACAGAGGAGACTCTCTGGGTAAGATAAAAGCATGATTGGTGTTTGACACTGTTTGTTGTGTGTGAGAAATGAATTGTCTCTCGGTGTCATTATGCACATCTGATGATGAGAGAAGTCGGCGTTGATGCACTGCATGAACCGAAAAATATGTTTGTTTTGATTGTTTTTGTGAGCGGAATGATAAAAAAAAAGAAAAGGAAATGGACTTACTTCATCTGCTTGACGATTGTACTTTTCCCCGACTCTCCAGCACCTGTGACAGACAGAGAAGAGAAACAGGATTATTAGGGTGTTTATGTTTCAAGCAGCTCATGTTGCACGGAGAAGCCGATTGTTTTTAATGCTTATGTCACCCAGCTCACTTCCTTTAATCTGCATGCATTTAAAAAAAATGATCTAATGTGGTCAAATGGCATGACGCAAAACCACGAAAATGACTGATGCATGAGCATTACAACCTCGATCAAAAGGGAACTGAGCAGCCCAATGTGTGAAACCTAAGATCTGTGTATAAAGTGAGTGGTTGTTAAAAGGAGTCTTTAAGCCTCACAGCTTTGATATACAGATTACTTTGCCTGCTTAGCTTAGTGTAGTTTTATTGAGTGTTATAGTAACTGACAAATAAAAGCTAAATCTTTGGAATTTTATTGGCAAAAACTTCAAATTGTCGAGGCTCTTACACAAATGTTTAACCCAAAGCTGCAGAATTACCAAAATGAAGAAGTCGGTGTTGGTTGAGCGAGGATGAGGGGGTCAATCATAACATTTAAAGGTTTTTTTTTCGGTTTGTTGCATGTCTGCTATGGTTTTTAAAGCATGAATAAAAATAGTTAGAAATCCTCCTAATCCTTAGTTCTCATACTTCTACTGGAAGATGCTGGATTCTGTTTGAATGCATCATGTGTATGTTGCCTTTCTGTTCTGATTGAAATCACAGCTGCAGCTTTTTTTTTTTTTTTTTAAACCATCCACAAACAGAGAGCTACACAATACTTATCTCTTTCTATGTTATGACTTTAAAAAATATTTGTCACTCCTCTTTCCACAAGGTGTGCTGTAGCTAAACACCTGCTGAGAGCCTTCTGCTCTGGTGATGTCATTTGGAGCCAAGACATGAACAGAAGGAAGCTGTCTGGTGGAACCGGTTAATTGACCCGACGTCCCTTCAGCTGAATGAAGCCCACAGTTAACTTAGCAATAAAATGTCAAATATCCCCCAGGTCAATACAGTCCACAGAAGTACAGATTCTTGTGTCGGTTTGAAACAGACACTCGCTTTACTGGAAAGTTCAATGACTGTATTGTTCGTCTCTGTGACATTTTCTCCTGCCTTTCTTCCTCTACTCTCCCTGCATCATAAAAACTAATAACAACAAAATTACTCAGAAAAAAACATAAAAAAGGATATAAATCAGAATGTTGACAACAAACTGTCACGACAGAATCTGGGTTTAACAAGAATTTATTTAACCCGTATTTAAACTTTGACACATGTCCCATCTGTCACCACGGAGGAGGCGGGGTTATTGATCTATAACGAGCTCTTAATATTTTGGCTTCACTCCCAGGTGGCCGTTGCTCCGTCCAACTTGATATACAGTCTATGCTTCAGAGCTGAGGAGAGAGATATGGAGGAGCTGCTGTAACCTGTGTTTATTCTTGAGTTTTAACTGTTATTGTCTCGAGGTTGACACAACACTACCCCTGTGTTGACAGCCAGAAATGTCCAAAAACACAGCAAATAACAAGAAAATTCAGACATTCAGACGACAGGGTTTCTTCAGATACAAACACCCAATCACACTGAAAGTAGGTCATACGTGATGAGTCAGAGGCATTATTTCTGTCTATACATTGTTTTTTGTACTCATCTTATACAATATTGTGCGTTGCTATGTGTAGTATGGGTGCTGCTTATGGATGTGAGGGTGCTTAGACTTTCGGCATTGTAGTTGAGACATATTTGAGACAATGCCTTGATGACAGGAGTGAGGAGGGGTGATGAGGGAGAGATAAGACGAGGATAAAGGGAATCCGAGTGTCGGCACGGCTCTCAAACGTCATACTGCCGCCATGGCAACTGCTCTTGTTTTATATCCAGGACATCTCTACAGTGCGGCCACAGTCACCTGAGCAGGCTTTGTGGTTGGCAGCGTGTGTGTGTGTGTGTGTGTGTGTGTGTGTGTGTGTGTGTGTGTGTGTGTGTGTGTGTGTGTGTGTGTGTGTGTGTGTGTGTGTGTGTGTGTGTGTGTGTGTGTGTGTGTGTGTGTGTGTGTGTGTGTGTGTGTGTGTGTGTGTGTGTGAGACATATTGGCTTCCACTGAGAGCATTATGTATTATGCATCTGTAGCTCTTTTTCCCTCTAATGTACTTAATGTGTCCTTAACCAGCTGCTTTAAAGTGCCCTTCTATTGTTTGTTCGCGTTCACTTTTTTGGTCCTCTAATGGTTATGCCCATAAATTAAATTACACCTAGTGCTGTGGCCTCATGTAACAGCAGGAAGGATTGGTATTATAGCGAGAAAACTGGCCAGTTGTCACTGACGTAATGCTGCCATGCCACAGAGGGACATTTTTCAAACCACTTGAGAGTGTGCCTATTCCCCAAGTGAACGCCCCCAGCTTCTCTCTCGGCTGTAGAAACAGAAGAAGAGGAAGAGGAATAATGAAATTTACCACTGTCAGCTCAGACATGATGCTTTACTCTTGCATAATACATCCCCCCCGCAAAAAAAAAAAAAAAATCTAGTTCCACTTTTTTTGCTGTTGCAAAAACAGAAGGAAAAAGATATGGTGCATTTTTGACATAAGTAACAATCTCTGTGAGCGTTAATACATTATGAATCCAAAATAAACATAAAAGCATCCAGCTGCAGTCTGAATACCTTCAAACTTTCCCTCAGTAATGAACGCATGCTGATAGTGCAGCTGTGGCACTTCACCTTGAGCATAATTGGATGAGATTCACCTGAGGACACATTATTTTAATTACGTGTCAACACTCGGGTGCCAGAGAGGCCTGGAGGGGAGGGGTGTACAGTGGCAGCTTCCTGTACTCGGAGGCCAAACACTCACTGTGTGAAGCCCCCCGGGACCGGCGCACAGACGGGAGATACGCTGCTCGACTGGGCACGATCAGCAGGCGAGTTGGCACAGCTGCAGTTCTCAGCCCGCCTGAGAAACCATTTTCAAAACGCCACAGACACCGAACAGTCCACTTCAGACTGTGAGCTCAGACACGAGTTCACAAGTGGAATCCTCTTAAAAGAAACTTTTATCTAACTCCGGGTAATGTGACTTCTCAGTGGTATCTGTGGCTGTTGGAAAATGACAGACATATTTATAATACAACAATCTCACAATTGAACTCATCGAGAGCTGCAGGAGGAAACTAATTGGCAACTTCTTTGGGAACTGATTTTCTCAACTGTTTATCGACCAAAAACGTCACACATTTCCTGGTCTTTAATGCTTTAATGTGCCGATTTCTTAGTTCTCTTCATCTCTCGCCATTTTACACTGAATATCGTTGAGGTTTTCGAATGTTTGACGGCCAAACAAAACATCTAAAAATCTCAAATTATTGAACTACTCCCACCGTTTTCGGGATTTCCTCCGATCAAAAACAGTTTGACGTTCAATCAAAAAAAAAGAGCTCCCTCTAATGGTACATCGAATCATCAATCAGACATAAAGTAACCGCCAAATATCGAACAGTGCTGGTTAGTACTCCTCCAGATGATGAAGAGCTGTCCTACTCAGTAGATAAGAAAAACGTTAAGTGGGACTGTCCCACAATAACGGTAAAAAGAGATCCATGACTCAACAAAGAGCATAACTCAGAATTTTATCTCTAAAAAGGATTGCTAATTGTTGGAATTGTGGTTGACTGCTGCTTAGATGAAGTGGCGGTGATAAGAAGGTGAATCACATTGATCACCTTGCATCAGGCTGAGGAAAATAAATACATGCGTCTGGTGAATCATTGTGGAAACCTACTGTTTTGATCAACAATGTGTCAGAGGAGTTTTTCCAAATAAGAGAAAGGAAGTATCAAACTGGCTTAGAGAAGTTAAAAACCAGTGGCAGTCAAAGTGATGAGCCTGGCCTTTTAAATAAAAGGTTTCAAAATGGTTAAACTTAGACACAAATCATGAACTCAGCATTTATAATGTGGTCAATGAGTGAGCTTGGTGCTTATGTAAAAAGTCTGGGCTCTTGTTGTTGCAACACCAGTGATATCATGAGGGTGTGGAGCCTCTTGAAGCCTCCAGGCTGGAAGAATACAAAACACAGACTTGTCCTGATTTTGACTCTCATCTAAAGGGCTTTCACACTTTCACACAAAACTCTGTGCATGACCATAGAGCATATGTACAAGACTGGTACGATCTCCCTGCACATAAACACACATAGCACTGATTCAAAGGCAAATATTTTCATTATAGCGTTCTATAGCGGATTCTGTTGCTTCCTCTGCTACTTATGCTTCGTTCTTTTTACATTAAGTCTTTCCTCAAGAGACCCCCCCCCCCCCCCTCCCTCACTCCTGTGCCACAGGGATGGTCTCTCACCATGAGGTACACTCCTGAAGTCGTCTAGAAATATTCAGCAGCGCATATGTGAAAACGGTTATGCAGACATGAACACACACAGACCTTCAAGGGTTACATGGCACCACAGGCATGACCTATCGCTCCTCATGCAGAGTCATGTTACACACCCACAGCTTTGATACGCCCACCCCAAAAACAGCCACAGCCTCCAAAACCACTGGAGCAGCTGGTTTCTGTTTCTGGCGGTTTCAAACTATTTTAGGAAAATCCGAGCTAACCCCTCCAGTGATAAATGGAAGGTTTTTTTTTTTCTTCTTTTTCTTCCACCACAGAGAACAGAGACGTTTCTATCTTCCAACCGCAAACACATCTTTCCTCTTGGAACTCTCCCCGGTTTATCTTCCACTAAGCGGCGAGGATAAGGGACGTTTCATAACAATGGCAGTATGGAGACGAATGTGATTAAAATGGCGACCATGCCTGAGCTCTTTACATTTATAGATTAACCAAGTGTTGACGCAAAATGTCCTTGATGAATGTGTGCTCGCATGCCTGACCAAAGTTCATAAAAAAAATGTCTCTTATTTTCAGGCAGACGGACTTCTGGGTCAAATCAAAGGCATGAAGATACATTTCTGGGGATCAGGAGATTTATGGAGGTCAGGCTTTCGTCCAGAAACTAAGTCTTTGCTTATTCAGTTGCGCCTGATATGCTAAACACATTAGCAGCATAAGCCCAACACCATCCCCTCCTCTCCCCCCCCCTCTTATTCCATCACATAAACCCCTCTTTCTCTTTTCAACTCTCTTCCACAGGCAGTTTCTCGTTTTAATTTAACATTCCCCTCTCTCGCTCTCCAGTTCCTCTTTTTTTTTTTCTCCGCTCTTCCTCTTGGTGGGGATTTAAGTATGAGTCACCCAAGAAGGATTCCAGGAGCCTCGGAGCAGTAGGGGAAATTACCGCGTTGGATTGATCTGCCAACAAGCGGATCGATCGCTAAAAAATTGTTTCCCACGGACGGAACTAGTCGGGGAGATGTCCAATGATGCTCATGGCGCTAAAGGAATTTGAACAACTTAACAAGGGCGGACTGTCCTTCTGCCCCCACCCCACATCTCCATCCCCATCCCCATCCCTCCCCCCGCCCCTCAACTGCATGATGATGCCTCACTTCATGAAATGGTTACATAACTTTAAAACATATGGGAAAACATAAAAAAAAAACAGAACAATGAGAGAAGTATGACACAGGCTGAGGATACATTCAAAAAAAAAAAATCTTCCCACAGTTGCACGACAGCAATAGAAAGAGTAATTAGGCTGAGGAGATTGTAATCTATTTTAGCATGTAGATATGAATAGTAGGGTAATTGGGTCCTGGAGATGATGGAAGAAAATCGAGTGCCAAATAAAGACTAAGAGCTAAATGAGAAATATGTTCGACACATTCCCGACACCTGCCAGCTGGTTGGAAGGCAAACAGGCTCACATAGATTCAAATTATGTTTTTTTTCATGCAAATTGTGTTTAATTTACGCCCAAAGTGCAATGATCTCACCGCAGTGACAGGTGGAGCACACACACACCTGTGATGACCCTTTCAAAACACAGCTTA
Source organism: Labrus bergylta (assembly GCF_963930695.1). NCBI lineage: Eukaryota > Metazoa > Chordata > Actinopteri > Labriformes > Labridae > Labrus > Labrus bergylta. The sequence continues at coordinate 4,595,163 of NC_089217.1, forward strand.
ACCAAATCACTAGAGGTTGGCAGTAAACAACAACTGCACTTAATCGGTATGTTAAGGAAATATCGACACACCTCTGCGTTGTGGTGTCAGGTTAAAAGTTCACTTTTGAAGATTCCTGGAATCACTTTTTATTCCATCTTAACCCCTGGATCGTGATACGCATCATATCGCTGGATTCTCCCTGTTTTAAAGCGGTCAGGGAGTTCCACAGGGTTTCACTTCCACGCAACATGTTTTGCTGATTTACTTTGTTGACAGGTTGTGTTCAGGGGAAAAGTGTACTCTTGCTTGCAAGCTCCAAAACAGTATCATTTCAGTGACTTGTTTCCCTACGAGGTAAACAATTTGAACTCTAACTCTGGTCTCACCAATGCTTCTCTGCAGCCGAGCTTCTTCATATTTAATGCTTCAGTCATTAGCAGTGTTCTCATGTTACGGCCCCCTCTTCTCCTTTCTCCTGGCCTGTGTCTTTGCGTCACTTCTTCAGGCGGTAACCTGAAGAGGCTATCATCACGCTGAATGGGTGAAAAGAAAAACACAAACGGGAGGAAACTGTGCCAACGCATCGACGCGTGGGGGGGGGGGGCATACAGACGTGTGCAAAAACTAACAGACACTCCATAAACACAATGTCGCAAGGTTTGTGTCACAGCGGCATAGCAGAAACTTGACTTAACTTGCTCGCTTTCAATCAGCAAGCCCTATCTGGCCTCCAAGCACCTGAGGAATGCGTTCTACCTTTGGCAAGAAAATATGCACATTCCTATTCGCACTCCAACTTCACACCATGTATATCGAAGAAATTGCAAAAAAAAAAACTGTGTCAGTGCTCCTAGGAATACTGAGAAAAATGGTGTTAGAAGTTGTTCCTAAATTATGCACAGAATGTTAAGAATTGTTGTTTTTCCCAGTCCGCCACCCAAAAACAGCTCCTACTCTGCACAGGTGTTTGCCTTCTATTGATATTGGCTCCAGCCTTCGTGTCCTGGTAACCCACATACCATGTGTGTGCATGTCAACATTTCCCAAAGCTAGGGACAATGATGGAAAAGTTTTTCACCTACGGTCTCTATTTACAAGGATAACAGTGTTTCCCCACATGTGAGTAATGCCTTTAATTCACACATGGCTGCCGTCTATATAACGCAAGCAGGAGGTGAGGGAAGTCACGCGAAACACACGTAGTAATGAAAGCAAGAAATTACAATGGCGTATGAAAGATAAGCTGGTTTATCAAAAATAATAGCTCATGCGTATTCCGAGGGGGATTCCAAAAATGCTTGATACACAAAGGTCAGTCCAAATTGGCCTTTGCTGAGAGAAATGAGAGACAGTAATGAGGCGACTATCTTTACAGCAGAATGTCACGTCATACAACTGCTTTGCTATTCAAATGAATCAATAGCAATTAACTTTACACAGGCTTCCAACTCAATAAGACTTCTTATTCTTTACCCCTTCATTATTGTAACATTCTGCGTTTGTTGGCCTTTTCAGACTTCACCACTTGCATAATATTCACTAACTTGAGCTGGAAAAACAACACAAGGTACACCGAGACAAATGTAGGTGTAGGTTGAAAAACCCTCCATCTGCTTTGTGAGATCAGCTTTGTTTCCAATTGATCGTGCAACCAGTGTGACACCAAGTCAAGATGACAGATTTGCCAACATGTGTGATTCAAAAGACACAAGAATGATTAATCTAGTGAATTCGCTGTTAAGTGAATGAGGGATACATCATGTTTAAACTCCCAGTGCTGTTGTACTCCATATCAGCACTCATGGACTCCAATCAATGTCCTTGGCCAGAACTAATTGCACACACACACACACACGTTAAAAAAAATACCTATAATTACACCTATAATATGACTGGACTCAGCTAAATGCATTCAAGGCATGGGCCCCCTAATGAGGCATAGTGCTATTTTCCACAGCACAGCACTATACTAGACGATAGGAAATGTGCCATTGTTGAAAGGATTTAGTCAATACAAATGGTGTAGACTAGAGAGGCCGCTGAATGGACCCTAAAGCCAACAAGAGGGGGAGAAAATGAAAAAAATGTTAGTGTATGTTAGTCATTCTGAACAAGAGTTGTGAATACAGTTTAACAATGGAGTAAATGAACATTTGACCTCATGTTTTTATTTTTTTTTGGGGGGATAATTCTGACAGTAATGTAGTTTTTAAAAGGGTACTATGTCCACCCTCTTTTCTTCTCAGCTGCTGTAAAGCAAGGTAAAGCTGACCCACCCCATCTCCTTCATCCCCTCCTTCCTTTCCTTACCGAGCAGCAGCAGCTTGACCTCCCTGGCCGCCTTCTCCCCGTCGTCCCGCAGATTCCTGTCGATCATTTTACTGCGCTCCACCGCCGCCTTGTCCTCCGTGCTCAGTGTGCATCCCATCTTCGACTTATGTCCGTCAGACCCAGACGGTTTACACCAAAAAAAATGTATTTAAAACACCATATATACCCACATTAAATGGTTAAAAAAAACTGCCTTCACTCCGCACACACGCCCTTTTTTTTTTTTTTTTTTAACTGACAGGCAAAATCGGAGGAAAAAAAAAAAGACTTTTTTTTTTTTTAAAAACCGAGCGTTGCGTTTTGTCTTCTCCGAGGTTTAAAATCTTCCGTCTACTCGTGTGTGTGTGGGGGAAAGCTATTTTTTTGATAGCGAAGAAATTCCTCGGTGATGTCTCGTCGCCTCCATTCGTTGCGGCGGCAACTGCCAGAATTGAATGTGCAGCGACGACTGGAGAGAGGGAGCAGCTCGATTTGTTCCACAGGCGGCAACGACAACAAGACTTCCGGTGTGCTCCTTCAGAATAAAGTGTCATTTTAACCAGACAACCCACTAATGCTTAAAAAGTCTCACGTTTGTAAACATTCCTAGCCTACTTTGATTAAGCCTCCCTTTACTTCAAGGCAAGAAAAATTATTGGACTCATACATTTTACTTTGTAGTGTACATCAATCACAAATAATTTGACTTTTTTTTTTTAGGAATTGTTTGACACATTTATTTTGAAGGCAGACGCCCAAACTGAAAACTCCCTGACGTACGGCAACCTGGACAGCATTATTTTTTCAATACTACCCAAATTATCAAAGCTAATGACTCTATTTAATTAACGTGATTTTTTAAACAAACAATGCATTGGTTTTTACATTTTATTATGTTGCTCCTGCTCATACCAGTATACAGTATTATATATACATGTGTACATAACCTCCATCGGTTGCATAATTGTGTAGCTATAGGCTGCATTTCGAGCATGTGTCATTTTCATGGGAACCCAACTTCAAAATCTACCCACTCAGCTGTAGGCTTCATGCTTAGTATTTGTGGTTTAAATTAATAACTCTGTTGGACAAAGTCAGGAATTTGTCTTCAAAGTCAGCAGTTCAGCCTAAAGGCAGAGGATGTCCACCTCAATATGACCTCATAATTCCCCATGGTGTCAAAGCACCAGCAGTTCCATGTTATTTTCCTTTCAACCATGGCTCTTTTTTTGGTAGTGCATGCAAATGTGTGGTGTTGACCCAGGGTGTTTATCTCCATAGGCAAAAAAAAAGATCATGTCATAGTTTACCAGAGAAAATACCACAGACATGGAATTCATTTCAGTTAAAAAGCCTGATACCTTTGCATACCTATGCATATATTGGGAGTTATAACATCAAATTTACACTTAATTCTCTACGGTGAGTTTTATATTCAGGTATTCCTGTTCATGACAACGTGATCATAAAAGGAAAAAAATGGTTCATTAAACACACATTTAACCCCATGACGCCGGGACACAAGAACAGAGTAAACATGGCGTGCAGTTTGAGGATACTTTCATCGCTCGTCTTTCAACTTTTGCTCGCTGTTTAGTTCCACCTATTTCAAGTTGTGGTATGCAAACAAGCCCTTATTGAGGTATAATGTTTAAAGAAATGCATGCCAAGTAAATGAGCTTTACCATGATATTAGTCGGATCACAAGATTAACTTCCTGATGGATGTAAAAAAAGAAAAAAGAAGAAGCAATTAACAGCAATGATTAGGGGATAAGCATAGCAAGGTGACATTCAAACTGTTTTCACAGGAATGTTTGTTTGAATAGGTAGAGACAAGTCTTTGGCAGAGAGACTCAGAGGAGTTTGTGCAGAACAAGCAGAGAGTTGTGAGTGAATGGTGGTGCCGCCCTCCAGTGGTGTTGATATGTCACTTCACCGTGCTTTAGACAAGTAAAGGGAAAGCTGTATGTTCAACCTTTCAGCACAGCCACAAGTCTAGCGCGCTGATTTTGCAGGTAAGGATCAGCCGTAGTAAATACAGTAAAGGCAGCCCCTAAAAACATTTAAAATAGGCTGTAATATCTTACAGAGGAGAAAATAAACCCCTGGTGATGTCACAGTGATGTCATAAAGGTTATGCCAGTTTGGGCTTCAAATTTATGACAGAAGGTGTCGCAGAATTACAAACCTGTGATGTGGCTTTGGAAAGGAACAAACATTTAAAAGGATTGTTGGTTGAAAAATAAGCTCTATTTGAGTTGCATTATGGGACGTGTAGGATCCAGTGTTTTGGAGCTTGACCTGCAGGCACTTAAAGCTGCTGACTTGCTGACCTTCTCATTTCTGAACTTAAGGGAAAAGGTTGACTCCCTTCTTTCAAGTGCATATGCCTGTTGCATGAGTGCAGTGTTATTTTGAACACATTTCTACATCAAAATTTAAGTGGCTATAACGTTTGATGCTAAGATATGCAACATTTCTTGTGTGTAAAGGGCCAGGTAAAATGAAAGTAATGAAAACTAGAGTGGCTTTTTATACACTATGTGTGTGTGTACAGTTGGTGTATGGTCCATTGTGTGCACACTAGTAGGAACACGTGCATGTGTGTATGTGTGAAAATAAAATTGAACTGAATTGAATTTAAATTAATGCAATTTTGGTTTAGCAAAACAAAACACTGGGAAGGTGCATCCTTGTTGAAATCCTGCAATAAGGAAGAAATAGTAAGTATTCATAAAACAACATGTGCAAAAGCAATGTTTTATTATTGCTGACTTTGTTCCCAAACTCCACGTGGAAGGAAATCTTTAATAACAAGATATCAGATGTATCAGAATAACAAATCAAGATAAGCTTGACATGTCACTTTTAGAGGGATAAAGTGCAAATCATTTGAATATTCCCCCCTAAAACTACACAACCACAAGAACAGATAAGCTTTTTTTATTTTTTTAATTTTTTTATTTTTTTTTATGTCTCTGCACAACGAGAATATGCTTTATAATTTATATTGTTCCCCCTTTTCTGTTTCTGGTAAGAGTGTTATGCAACAAGGAGGCAAGGGAGACATTTGTAGAGGAAGAAAAGGTAAAAAGATAGAGGAGGATTGGAAAGAATTTGGACAGAAAAACTGTAAAGTGTGTACATTTGCTTAAGGTATCCGTAATTAAGGCTTTTATGTATCTGAAACTGTGGTTAATGATTCTAATAAAGGAAAAATACGAATTAAATGGCTTCTTAAGTAAACTTCTTTAGAGCTTCATCCACCTTCTCCTTAAACCTTTCTCCTCAGCCTAATGAGGCTGTTATCACCTGCTCAGATAGTGTTTTCTGATACCTCGAGGGGACGTCTCTGGGCTGAACTTTACCTTTCCTCCTTATGTAACTTCAAGTATAAAAGGTCCCAGGACACCTGCCAGAGGAGTCTGTACCTTTACCTGGCCTGAGCTGCTCTGTCAGCTTCACTGATGGTACAGCCTGCTCTGCTTCTGCTCGTGCTGCCGCTGCCAGGACACAAACACAGACTGCCTGCACGTACCAGCACACACTCAAGGCACACACTCCACAAACACACACACAGACAGAAGGAGAACAGGCTGCCTGGCAGAAAGACGGACGCACGGAGGGATAAAACGCACAACCACCATGGGCTGCTGTAACATGAGGTGCGGGCTGATAGCCGGAGCTGTGTTTGGGGCTGTGGTTGCCATCTTCGGAGGCATCCTCATCCCGCTGGGGAACAGCATCATTGAGGGGACAGTGAAGAAGGTATGGTGCTCAGTTTCACCCCGCTTTTGGAAATTATAGTGTGAGTGGCACAGTGTGTGTTTGATTGTGAGTGTGTACGCTGAGATCAAGGTGAACCGGGAGAAACGAGAGGGAAGAGGCGTGCGTTTTGGGAAGCTGGTAAACAAGCTGTGCAAGAAAAAGCAAAGAGTGATTTCTTTTCATCTATCAAAAAAAAGAAAGAAAATCCAGCATCTGTGCTTCTCCGTTGGCAATGTAGAGAAAATGTTATTTTTTTTTAGACCTTTTTTTTTGATATCAGAGCATCCTCCCTTTTTTCATGTATCAGCGGGGCAGCTGGCCTGCTGGCAGTCTTCTTGAGGAATGTTAAAAATAGACTGTCTGTGTGTGTCTGCTGGGTTTAGGAAGCCGTCATTGAGCCTGGAACCACAGCATATGACAACTGGGTGGCTGCAGGAGCAAAGGTGTACAGGCAGTTCTGGTTCTTTGACGTCAAAAACCCGATTGAGATTTTACAGCATGGAGCAAAACCTGTAGTATTGGAAAAAGGACCCTACACGTACCGGTAAGGCAGATTTCTTTTCCTCTTCTGTATCATTTTGGGGCCAGTCTCTTCCTTCTGCACCTCCTACATTACAGTGTTTCATCATGTCATATCTCTCCTTGGATGCAATTCAATGTCTAAATAAGATCCCTTCTAGGACAAGATATCTCCCCAAAGAGAACATCACATTCAACCCCAATCAAACTGTCTCCTTCCTGCTGCCTTTTGGTGCCATCTTTGAGCCGTCCATGTCAGTGGGACCAGAGGAAGACAAAGTCACCTCCCTCAACCTGGCTGTGGCTGTAAGTGAGTCTGACCCCGCTGTGCCGTGATCCCTGATTTGACTTGACTCTGCTGTTATTAGTTCACATGCCGCAATTCCAAAGGCCAAAATGGGCGGATGCCAAATCAAGCTGTGATGCTCTGTGGTGGGTTGCAGTGGTCTGCACTCACTTGTTTTAGTGGTGGTTCCCAACCTTTTTGGCTTGACCTTTTTGGCTTGACCCTCTGTGGCCGGTAGTTTGAGAGCTGTAAGGACCACTAAGTGATTTCTCGCTTGCTCTTACACAACTGTACATTGTGTACTTTGAATAGCATTCATCTTTTACTCTACCTCTTTAACATTGTGTGAGCCAGGAGATTTAAATTGTGGCCCCATAAAGAGTCAAGACCCCCATGTTGGAAACCTAGAAACCAATGCAGTATATCATATGGATTTGGAAAAGGACGACTCAGAACACAATTACATTTGCTTGGGGCAAGTTGAAGATTGTGATTACAGGCTACCTTACCAGTGTTGAGACAACAGCAGAGTTTCCAAACAGATGAAAATACTTTTTTTTTGATGAAACATTGCAGCATATTAACATGAGTCTTTCCAAAGCACTTCTATCAATGAAACAAAATAAGCCCAATTATCTAAATGATAGAAAAATGTATAGAATAATGTATATATTTAATTTTCTGTGTCTTATTATCTCATTAACCCACGACGCATTGGAACAAGTCATTGTATAGACCATTTGGCAACCTTTGGTGTTGAAAAAAGAAACCAATGTGGAAGTGCAAAAAACTGCAGTTCCTCAAATATCCACTTGAGGCTGCCTTTTTTTACAGCCTTGTCCAGCAGCTTGTATGCTGTTACCTACAGAAGGCCTAGCTAACGCGTTTGGTTAATTTCTCACTTTACTTTGACGACTTCTAACAATTACGCTAATGTCTTTGCTAATGTTTTCTCCAGTTGGACTCAGAGACAAAGGTTTCAAAGGATTTATGTTTCATCTTTGGTTGCTGATGTTTCGTGCCTCAATACTAGTTGTTTTGCCAGAGTCTGTGTTTTTCTATCCTCTAGACTACAGAGTCGTTGACAGCTGCAAAGTCAGCAAATCCCACAGTCACAATAGCCACAGTTACACAATAAGAAGAATCAATAATAATCAATATATTTGTCCCCTAACTGTCATCTAAACACATGAAAGAACCTAGCCATGAGAGACTTCTTAAATTAGAAACATATTCATGATTTCAATCTTGGACTGTCTCATCCTAAGAAAAAATGATTCTGAACAAGTTTTATTGGTTTTTATAGAAAAATCAAGGATTGACATGATAGCTGGTCACCCTCTTTTCTGTGCTATTTTTTGATATATGAGGCTACTTGTGACCTGCCAAGGGACTGCAGATGTAAATTAGCTTTAGGCAAACTCTGCCACAATGCATCAAATGGGCCATAATTGTACTGAAGGATAAAATGAAACCCATCCCAAACCCAACACGTTTGTGGCAGATGGCTGGTCAACATGAGTCTGGTCCTGCTCGAGGTTTCTAACTGTTAATGTGGCCAAGTGCTCATGGAGGATTAATGTTGGGTCTTTGTGATTGATATAACAAAGATTATGGCCTAAATGTGATCTTATGTAAAGTGTCTTGAATTGGTGCTATACAAATAAAAAGTGATTGATTGATTGATTGATTGACTTCAAAACTGTTTAAATACAGTATTATTAGAAACAACCCCCAACATGTTGGACATTTTCTTCAGGTTTAGCTTCTTCAGATTAATTTGTAAACTCCTAGATTATGTAAAATGTTTTGATAAAAAGTTCCCAGATTGAAAAGGTGCTGAATGACTTAAATGACAACCCCAGCTCCATCATATCTGGTGTTGTATGACCTCAGAGTGACACCAACATGCTGCTGTGTTAGAGTCTGGAAATTATAAAAAGTGATAAGTCATAATGCCATAACACAGTCTTTGTTTATGGCTCCAATGAACATATCTCTTCAAACTTGATAATGCTCAAAAGAGGAGTCTAAGCAATTTCAATGAAAGCCTCTGATTGTCTGTAATTATGTAAGATAACAGCAATAGCAGGCTTATCTCCTCGGGCATCTGTAGCAGTTGTGTGCACAGCAGTTCTGCATGTGTAGCTATCATTACGAAGCCATAATGGTGCCCACTTTTATCGATGAGGAAATTAGAATTTACTGCGCTCTATCTAATATAGAAATGTTTTGGTTTTGTTTTTTTTTCCCCAGGGGGCTTATTCACTGGTTCCAAAACCGCTACATACAGTGCTGGAGAATCTGATGAAGTCAAGCAACTCCTCCTTGTTCCAGCACCGCACAGTCAAGGAAATGCTGTGGGGTTACGCAGACCCCCTGTTGAAAGAACGTATAGGCTTATTTGCACCTGTAAATACAAATATATTACTTCCATGCACTTCACAAATAATAATACACATAAAAAAGACCAGATATATCATGTAAAGCCTCTGAAATGACATTATTTTATCAGTGTGTTAAATACAATGTATTTCCCTTAGTACAATGGCACCTATGATGGCTTTTACACTGTCTTCACTGGAAAGGATGACATCAGTAAAATGGGAATAATTGACAGGTGGCGAGGAAGAAAGTGAGTCTGATATTGAATGAAGCTCAGAAGAAATAAACAACTTATTGATCAATTGATTACAGATTTTAACCAGTGTAAATTTCCTTTTTTTTCCTACAGGAGCTTAAATTTCTGGAATGACAAGTACTGTGACATGATCAACGGGACAGGTATGTTCTGATCTATAAGCTCCATTATTTCTCGACTGTGGCGGGTTATCTTTTCTCACCCGCTTTCCTCTTTATTTCTTTTGTTTCTTAGATGCTTCATCATTCCCTCCCTTTGTGGACAAGAAGAAGCCTCTCTATTTCTTCTCATCAGACATCTGCAGGTAATTAAGTGTTTGATTTTGTAGGATCTTTTCTAGATCCTTTGCTTTACTTATTGTGTGAGATTGTCACATCTTACCTTGACAAGTGCAGCCTTTGAACTTTCCTCTCAGTAACCACTAGAGGTCAGAGCTTTCAAATGCACAATACAGCCGAAGTTGACTGAGTATTCAGAGGGTCGATTGCAAGACGAATTTTGGACAAAATCTCTGTGTTGTTTGACCCTCAGGTCTGTGTCAGCTGGCTTTGAGGAGAGCCTAGATCTGAAGGGCATCGAGGTGTACCGCTATAGCCTGCAACCAAACACCCTCGCCTCCCCTACGGTCAACCCAGACAACCAATGTTTCTGCAGAGACCCAAAGACCACCAAGAATTGCACCATGGCGGGAGTTCTAGACATCAGCTCCTGTCAAAACGGTCACTTGAGTGACTTTTTTAAACATTATTAGGTTTTTTAAGCGTAGTAGTGTTGCATGTTAACTCACCTTTGGTTTCTTTCTTTATAGGAAAACCCATCTACATCTCTCTGCCCCACTTCCTGCATGGCAGTGCGGACCTGAGAGAGACTGTACTGGGCCTCAATCCCAGCGAGGAGCACCATGTCACCTACATGGATGTAGAACCTGTACGAACTTAGAAACTTTTATCTCAATGAAGTTTAAGATGCTTCAACCGTTATACTAATTGTTTCGTTGTACTTTTGCATTAGATGACCGGGTTCACCTTGAGGTTTGCAAAAAGGATTCAAGTGAATATGATGTACGGACCATCAAAAGTCATCACGTAAGTTGTACTTCACCTTTTTAAGAAGACACGTTTTAGGGAATTTCTGGACGAGAGTTAGAGCAAAAGATTGGTACCACTCTCATGCCTTTATAGCCTAGCTTAGCATAAAGACTGTCCATACAACACTCGTTTAAAATTTCATCAATATGTTTTTTAATTGGTACAGTTGTAAAAAATTTGGTTTTATGTTATTACCAAATATTATGTTATTGTTGTTATTGTGGTTTTATATGGACTGCTAAGCTAAGCGCTATCCTAACCTGGTGCTAGCTGTAGCGTCGGCTATATCCCCTCAATCATTTCTTAACACTAGTGAGAACTTTCAAAATGTTGGTTAGTTTTTTACATTTAATGTTTAATACATTATTTTTTTTGCCTAGCCTAGCTTAGCATACAGACTATGCGCTTTTTCTTTTTGGCCTTGCAAAGGTTAGCAGCTATGCTAACCTGCTAATACCTGTAGAAGCAGTTTCTATGTGCCCAAGATCCTGTCTTTTCTATTTTATAAAATCTTAAAAAGACACACTAGAGACATACAGCTTAATAATGCTCTTGAATTCTAGGCAAAGACAGTTTTCTTGGTTTAAGAAATTAATATCTCCCAATGGCTAACCTGATTTTGCCATTTCAATCTGAAATTTCAACACCCTTTGATAATCTGCAAATGGAACTGAGGAAATAGCCTTCTACATTATTTTACAATGTGAGCATAGGACCCTGGGAACTTTCACATTTACCACACAGACACCAGAGTGGCATCTTCTATTCTGGCTCTGAGCAAGAAAATAAACAAGCGCATTTCCCAAAATATCTTTCCCTCCCTGCATGTTGTGTATGTCTCTCTGCTGTCACTGTCAAACAAAGGCAAAAAAAATAAAGAAAGTTTGAGACAGACTCAAGCACTGAATACCAAGTGACAAACTCCTTTTCCACAGGGTGCTGAAGAAAGTCAAGGATTATACCATATTCCCTCTTGTTTGGCTGAACGAGGTAAGATAAAAAGAAAAGTGAAGGCCTGTAGCCATGAAGTGTTTATTCTAGTCGCTTGGCATGCATGCTAATCAGTCGCTGTCTCTTTCCCCGTCTCCTTCCATATACCTAGACGGCTGCGTTGGATGTAGAAACGGCAGAGATGTTTAAGAGGGAGCTAACCTCACGGATCGATATGTTGGAGACAATACAGAAGGCACTGCTGGGCGTAGGCTTGGCCATCTTTGGATTGTGTCTCATCTCCCTTTGCATATTCAGAAATTCAAAAAAATAACCAAATCAAAATGGTGTGAATGAATCACAAAGAAGTTTTTGTTGTGTGTGGGTTGCAGAGCACAGTGCAATTAAGCTGCTAAGGGACATCAAACCTTTTGATATAGACTTGCACTTTTTTGTAACTTCAGTGTTATTTATGATGTTGAACCTCCTTTGATACAAGGGGGAGGATAACTGTGATTTTTGCAAAGCCCAAGAGCTGAACTGCTTTGCCGAGTATTACTTTATTTGCAAACACTGTAACTTTGACTCAATCAGGGATTTCTTGAGAAACAAATGACGGAGTGTCCTCTTGACTGTCAGGTTTAGTAATCAACACGGAGTAGGAATGTGTTTGTTTGACATCCTGTGAGAGAAATGTACAATCTGATCTTACGAAAATGTGTACTTTGCTGAACTAATGTCTTCAAAGTAAATACAATCTGTAAAGGAGTGTTTTCATTTGCTCATATTAGATTGTTTCCTCCCAGCAACAGCCTATAAAAATGTATCTCCCTTAGGCCAAAATACAGCAGAGATTTTTCTGCTGCTGAACAAACCTCTGCATTGTCGACGCTGAAACAGTATTACTTAGTTTCCTCTTTACCTTGAGTGGCCCATAAATCAAAAAGAGTAATATAAGTGGCCTACGGGATGATTACACTATGGTTATGAATGGTACTTGGGTTTGTTTGGTGAGAAAGCAGTATTTCAACCCAGCAGGAAGCCTCACTTTAGTTTTATGGATTTTAAATGACCCTGCTCGGCCTCCTGGGTCCCTTTGGTTCCAGTGTTGAGTCCGAAACTGACATGTCACACGTATGAGGGAGGTTTTCATTCAAATTGAAACAGACATTCGTTGTGGCGGTGTGATTTGCAGCTTTGAAATTCAACAGGCACCGTCCAAAATGTTTGAAATTTACGATACAAAAGCTGAAACGATAAAGCCTTTATAAGATTATGGGTCATATTTTACCCACACATTTTCCAATGCTTCTGCCTGTGGTAATACTTTAAGGCATGGTTAGTCATTTAATCTTTGTCAGTAGTGGTACCTCTATCTGTACAGTAAAACAGCCATTAGCCTGTTAGCTTACCTTAACCTATCACACAAAAGCCTTGCTAAAATTGCAGCCTGTTGTAGCTGCATCTTTACGATTAAAGGTACACTGTAGGAAACAAATGTATTCATTTTGCTTTTTTGTCAAGATTAAAGATAATAATCTATATCTCTGTGGGTGAAGCTAGCTAGAAGTTAGCTGGTTAGCTAACACATGCACATAACTCTCAGTTGAACACAACTTGTTGTTTAAACAGATTATACAAAAATAACAGTTAAATTCAATTAAGGACATTTTGCTTCCTTCAGAAAGAGTCAGGATTGCTGTTTCCAGTTTGTCTTTCCAGCTAAGCTAAGCTAACAAGCTGCTGGCAGTAAATCCATCTTTAGTGTACAGACGTTGAATCATGCATGGAAACCATTACAGCGTGATGATTTATTGGCCAATAACAGAAAGAGAAAGATGACATTTTGAGAAATTACAGTAATAAAATACAAGTCAGTGAATTGCATTATCTTTCTTTAAAAATGAATCTTTATCTGAACAGATTTATTCAGGCTATCATGACATTAATAAATAGAAATACATATGTTTCATAAAATTACAGCGAGATGAAGCTGACAGGAAGCTGCTGGTCACACAGTTTTATTAAACATTGAGCAGAGATATCAGGTGGGGGGGAGGGGAAGTCTTTTTTCTCTCAAAATGAAATGCATACTGTATATCTCTACAATTTGCAGATACAGTCATAGTTGGTGAAATAAGTTGAATTTATGTACACAATAAAAACATATTTCCACAAAACTCGGCACAACGTTAAATTAAACAGACGACACACAAAATACTCTGTACACAAGAAACAAAATACTCTCCATCTATCTACATTAACTATGCTTCTGAAAGCTTCTAAAAAGTATTCACATATGTCAAATGGTCTATGTTACAGACTATTCCATTAGTAATAACTCTTTATGAGTTGTTGTTGTTGTAGAAGTTTTGAAAAATGTGGATCCAAAGAAGGATATTGTCACGTTTCAGGATTCATGAACCATATTTCCAGTTTTTAAACAAAATAAAACGCCTGTTTCACAAACCTCATCCAGGTCAAGAGACTGTTATATCATTGATGAGTTTTGATAAACATGCTTAGGTACTGGAAACATAAGAGATATGAGGCAATATACAGCTGAATTACAGAGAGGCACATTCACCTATAAGTACGTCTCAGCAATGGGAATAAATACGGGAGAGTTCAGTACCGAATGTTTGCAAAAGCTCACACAGAGTTTCATATTTTTCTCATAATGTTATTACTATTCCTGCTGATTTAACACCAGGACTTGATGATGAGTTTGGCCTTTGTACTTACACATTATAACTTGTAATATAACACTTTTTATGTAGACCGCTTGCCATCTGTGCTCCCAATGAACAGTGGGTATTGTAGGCAGTCGACGCAGCTGTCAACCCGAGAAAAGAAAAACTTTTATTTTTCTCACAAATCGACATTTTTTTTTATGACTTTTTTTATTTCATTTCTAAGAGCTGGGACACTTTTGTAAGTTTGAGGTCATATAGAAATGTGAGTAGGTTTTTTAAATAAAATGTAAGTATAATACTTTGAGATAGCACTCACAGTGGGACTCCCTTTTTGTTCCTTTTGAATCTCTTCGAGGATGATTTCAAATTACCTCCTTTTTTTTCCAACAAAGAGCAAATCCATTGTGAGATTATATTTGGCGGGTCAAATTTCCCGTTTTAAGTTCTTGAATAAAGAAAGATAATTAAACATAGCAGCGTCTCAAGGTGTAGTGAAGAACACAGTTTTTTTTTTTAGCCGCACTCTGAACAGGGGCCTTGTTCTGTGGCTGCCACAGCGAACGGACGGCTTGTGCGTGCATGTGTGTTATTGTAGTTCACAGCCATCTGGTCACAGTACCTCATGCAAGAAAAAAAACAACCTGGATTATTCCCCACAACCAACCTCCTCATTGAACTGTACATCCACAGTGAAGTTCTGCAGTTTGAGATGAGAGTTGGAAAATAAGGATGGTGGTTTGAGACTGTCTCTGCGTCACACCTCTGGGATGTGATTGCGACGGTTGCGGCTCTTCCTCCGGTCCAGCAGCGGTTTCAGTTTGGCCAGATCCCCCCTGAGAGGTCCGGGCGGCGGAGGTGGCTGCTGCAGCTGCCTCTGCTGCAGCTTCTGCAGCTCCTTCCTCTCTTTGCAGTATTGCTGCACGGCCATGCTCTCTGCTGGACTGAAGGCTGACAAAAGGACCTTGGGGTGCAGCGAGCTGGCCCAGGCCCACGGCGACTGCTGCTTGTCCGTCAGCACGCTCACCATCGCCTCGCTCAGCACTCGCAGGCGGATTTTGGCGACGGTGCGCTTGAAGCTGTTCTCCGTGGTCAGGCAGTAGTAGAGGCCCTGGTCGGAGAGCTGGACGGAGCGGATGAGGAGGCCGTGCTCGGTGGAGAGGACACGATCACAAAGCTTAACCTGTGGTTGGAAAGGTTGTGTCAAAACTGCTTCAGGCATTGTGAACACTTTCAGATTATTTTGTAGTATTTTTTAAAAATATACATCTGCACTCTGGATGTTGTCATTTAGACCATCTATTAATCTGTGGTGTTTTAAAAGCCCACATGCCCTTGTCATAACCATTTAGACCAAAGTGATGTTACATACATCCTATAGTAAATGCAGCACTCTTAATCCCTACCGCAAACAACATAAAAATTCAGCCAGTCTTAAGTTACTAACGACTCCAGCGACCACACTCCATAAAACTAAAGTGATTTATTTTAAGGCCAAGTTCTAGCCTCATGGGAGATCGGCTATAAAAAAAAAGGCCATTACTCTGAGTCTACTCCGCAGAGGTGAGCGCTAAATCAATAAAAGATGTGTCTTTATCAAGCAGGCGCACTCTTGCCCGGCTTGATTTAATTTTCCTCAGCCTTTTAAAGAGGTTAAAGGGGTGTCAAATATTTGCAAAAGCCTTTCCCCCGCTGTGATGAAAACCATTAGTCAAGGTCCACATCATGTTGGATTTGATCATCATTCATTATGATGCCTGGCCGGCTTTAAGTATTTGTTGTGTCACTCATCTGGCATTCATCTGGCCGTACAAGTCTTTTTCAAGCGTGTTATGTCATATTGCTGCTATGTCATGTTGTATTCAATTATGTGACCAAAAACAACAGAGTGACTCCCTGCGGATGTGGAAAAGGACATTTAATCAGTGATGTCTCTTTAAGACGTTAATTGCATCCTGGGCTTCATTACAGCTTTTTACTTTGACCTCTCCAAATGTCCAACTGACCTCTTTCCTCCTGTCATTGTCCCTCTGAATCAGCCAGCGAATAGAGGCCTGAGGAGACTTGGGAATACACTCCAGGAAGGTGGTGTTGTTTTTCACTCCGTACTGTGTCATCTCCACAGCGTTTCTGTAGGCTAAGACACACACACACACAGAGTCACAACAGACGTCACATCAGACGTCACTTGCTGAAAGACACAAACCCCGCAGATGGACTCAAATCTGTCTGAAGTCCCAACAGTGAGAGTGAAATGTTGACACAAAGCTCAGCCTGACACTGGCAGCTAAACCAAACCCCACCCACACATCTTCCGCTTCTAAAGACTCACAAAACAAAACATCATTACGTCGTACCGGCACAGCTTCGTCTCATTGGCTGTCGGTTACTGATGCAGCTAAATGGCTCATCACGCAGCTGGATATATGACAGGGTTGTGACTAATTAGTGGTAATAGCCATATGTTTTGTTCCCCAAGCTCGTGTTAATTTAGGGATATAAACTGGTTTGCGGAAATGGAACACTCTAGGGAGCAAATCCTCTCCTTTCATTAGAGTGCACCCTGCCAGTGGACTGTGTGGTTTTCAAGGAATGCTGTGTAGTACCTGGACAAAGAGAGCAACTTAAAAATCCACAAACACACAGTGTTACATGGCAAATGTCCCTTTACAAAAAAAGTCATAGATGATATTGAAAATTTAAAGCTGCATCACAAAACAAGCTAAAAAGCCTCGCACATTGACATAATAGTATTTTTTATTAATATTTATTATCGTTTAAAATTGGATAACAAGTCAGAAAAACAATACCTATTTATGCATAACATATAGGACGCATAGCAACCAACATAAGTATTCATTTCGAGTTTTGTTTATGTATATAAATTGAGGTTTTGCTCATTTTAGCTCTACTGTATATATAATCAAAAGTTGTGCTAATACGGGTCCCCACTATGATTGTTAGTTTATTTTGCACACAGACATTTTTTTTCTGTCAGTTCAAGTCCTCATGACTATATTAAAATGAGAAAGTGTGTGTTTGTCTATTAAAGTCCCCACAATAGGATGAAAATCCCAAAGTGTGGGTCAGAGTCCCCACAAAGACATTTATCAAGTCGGTTAAAGTCCCCACAATGATATTAAAACCAGGAAGTGTGTGTCACTTTAATCCCAACAAAGACATCTTCCTGGAGTGTGTTAGTTTTTAGTCCCTTCAACCAAAGTTTGAGCTTTACGTAGCTTTTCTTTCCTAGCTTATTGCTGTTTTCATATTTTGAGCAGGTATTTTTTTGATGTTTAAACAAATATTTTCGGTTTTAAAAAAAAGGAAACGCATGATGTTGCAGTTGATAATTGTAATTCGTGCAGCTGTAAATGTAGAATTATCCATGAATTTGTCCCCATGATGGTCTGATCCTTCATTTAAAGAGATCTCTGTTACCTTTTAGGTTGAATCCTCTGCATTGAGTAAGTGGATTTCCATGCATAATGTCCTGCCTCCTGCTTCTCCTGCAAAAAAAAGAAAAAAATTACATAAATAAACTGTTGCTAAATACAGAAAAAATACACAATCATAGCAACCTTTCTCCTCACATGTTCGTCTCACATTAAAAATATGGAAGGAGCCAAAACAATACGAGGAAAATCTGACTGTTTTTCCACTCAGTTGTGCACACTCATTTAACACAGTTAGAGGAAAAGCGCATGTAAACAGCAGACACATTTCAAACACATTTTCCGCAGGAAAAAAGCCGGGGCTCAGCTTTTGTTCGGCGACCAAACTAAACTTGACCTCTGTCTGACTGGAATGTCAAGAGACAGACAACCAGTCCTTAAAAGAGACCAGAGAGGTTTGGGTTTTAGAAGTGAGGTGTCGCTCATACCTCCTTGTCTGTGTTATGTCTAGACAGAGGGAGGGGAACAACAAAAGCAGAATTAGGGACATGGCTTACATTGAAGTGTCTACTGAGGGATTTCAGTCAAGATTGTTTTGTACTCACAAGCTGTTAGCAGCAGTTATCCATACTTCTTAAACATATTGTTTTACATTTTCACATCCAGTAAAACTACAGTATGTATAGTATGACCATTATTTCATATTTGTTGTTTAACTGGTACAAAGGTGTCTATTGTAAGCCAACAATGGGGCAAAATTAAAATAAGTACAATAAATAGTCCATACTATTGAAAAATCTGCACAATGTTAATGTTATTTTAACTTTTATGAACGCTTTGAATAACTGCATACATGAATGCACTCCTTAATCAACACCTGTCAGCCCTCATTAACACTGAAAAATTAGTTTGAGGCCTTCATGCTGTTGCCTACTCTCGTCATTGCCTATAGAAAAATCCCTTTTGGACACTTAATACTTCTTTGCGTTTAATTTAAAGGCACAGAACCGCACTTATGAACCCTTAAACTGTATACTTTTGTTTACCTTTTGCCGGTGGGATAGAAGCGAGAGCAAGTGAGCCCGTCCCAGGCACAGTAGGGGTCCCGGGCAAGGCAGCAGTCAGCGCAAGCCGAGCCGTAAGCGTGACAACGGTGTAGGGAGACCTGCGAGACCCCGAACTCGGAGCTGACGTACAGCTGTTGCTGCAAAAGCAAACAGTTCAAATGTCAGCCGCCCTGTTTGTCTTAATAAATGGCCGGCTGACAGGAAAATGAGGCAGAGCGCCGAAACAATTATGGCTTATTATTTCCTTGCCTCTGGGAGGCTTATTATGCACAGGAGAGTTCTGTGTCGTGCATTACATAGTAGCCACAGACAATGAATAACACATTACAACAATAAAAGTGCACTTAATGTGTGAGGAAAGGAAAGTTGGAAGGACACTTACCTTTTTTGAAGATATTCTCAAGTTTGTAACAGGAGCTTGGTTCTACAAAAAAAGAAACGCAAACACAATAAATTCAGACTTTTTGGACACAGTTAACAGTTCTGGGGGGAAATAAAGGGAATCGTTGGCAACATTCTGTGGAAACATGTTCATATCTTTCTGCAGTGATTGATGATTAGCTCAATACCACTCTAAACATCACTGCTAAATGCTAAGCTAGCCAGCATGGGGACAGTTCATAACCAGACACACTAGGAATGAATGCAACAAAACCATATACAAGGACATCTGAGCAATATAAAACTTTTTTTTTATCCAACAACAAAAAAAAAGTGCAAATTGATTTTGAATTCAAGTCCCCATTAAAAACTCAACTTCCAACATCCAACTGCAGTGTTGTGACTCATTTCCCACTGAAACAGGAAGGAACAAATCCCAGGATGGAAGGCAGGACATAAAGTTGGGATGAATTTGATTAGATTGTTAGCTTCAACAGTGCTTTTTAATTGGTTGAAAATGAGGTGCAGGATAAGTCATTAGATATTTGAAAAGTTTTAGACAGTTATTTTCACCCTCAGGTAACGCTTTATTGACATACCTTTGGCAGATAACGGCAGATAAATGAACATTTAACACAGGAAGGCTGGATTAAAACCGGACACAATATATATTTTTCCTTTCATAGGGACTTTAATCGGGGTTTGTAAGCTAAGCTAAACAGCAGCTAGCGATAACGTCTTATTTAAAGTTAGCTGTCGTAGCTTCATTAAAGGCGTTAGCTGGTTTCGCTCCTTAACATAATGGCAAGTATTTTCCTTAAAGGAGACAGCTTATTTCTAATAGAAAAAAATCATGGCAGAGTTGGTAGCTATAAAAGAAAAGCTTCTTGCCAAATTCTTTGTCTCATTCCAAAAGAAAAATATTCCGTCTTTTGAGAGTAAATCTGATCTTATTGGACTGCAGTCCAGGTCTGGTCACAGGTTGATCACACTAAGATAAAACAGCTCGGTCCTCTCGGGACAACAACCAGACCTTTGCAGCATGTAAGCCTGTTTCCCATCACTCCCTGCTGCACTCCACTGCAGAACATCCATCTTCTGAATGCCACCCTGCCTTTGTCTGTCTGTCTGGCCTTGGCCTTTGTGTTGTGGCCAAGCTAACCCTCCTCCACCTCCTCCACCAACTCCCTGCCTTTGATTTTGGCGGTGAAATGGGATGAAAGTCAGAGCGGAATAAAGAAAGACGGGGGGGGGGGGGAGGGGGGTGAGTAAAACAGACAGCTGACCTTAAATACTTCCAGCTCCTCCAGTATTAGATCTTCATGCAGGGAATGATTGCTGGGCAGCACAATCACCTTCTGTACTGTACCTTTGTCTGGTGGGGGCAGAAAGCAGACATGTTATGACTTGTTCCTTCACACACGCACTTAACAACCGTGTGAAACAGATATGCCAACACACACTGAACCTAGAATACAGAAAATTAGAAAAAAATAAACTTCAAGTATGTTTTCTTTGCCAATGTTTGCTTTTGAATTAGACACGATAGGCATAGTTTTCATAGTCAAAATCAACCGGGGTAGGAGTGGGATATGGAAGCTCTTAAGCCCGCGCAAGGGAGGACAAGGGCCAGGAAAAGGGCAAAATAGAAGCCGCCCACCCTCGACGCGGCTGTTTAGTCCTGGGACTTTGAGCGGCAGGGAAAGGATAGGGAGTTACAGTAACGGGCTCCTGGAAATGCAAGATAAGAGCGTCTCCCTCATCCCCTCAGACAAAAGCAGCATCTCTGGGCACAGATATGGACAGACGGAACTGGCTTTCCTTCAAGAATCCAGGCAGGCGAAAAAACAGAATGGAGAGGCTGTCTGATAAACACAAGCAGCTGTGAGAGAGTCCCAGAGCAGTTTGCCGAATGCAAACATGTGCGCAAGCGGACACGAAAGCATGCATAATTCCACTAGTACACACATATTATTCTGTTTTACCACCTTTTCATAAGCGCAGGAACATATTTTGTATTCTACACTAAAAAAAAAAACCCTCACAGGTTATCACACCTGATTTAACAAAGTGAGGTCAAAACAGGTCCAAGGACCTTGTCTTGACGTCCTGTCTATGACCTTTTTGTGACAATATACAC